>NW_026734853.1:0-218000 GCF_949786415.1 Peromyscus eremicus | reverse complement strand
AACTGTTAGAATGAGTGTGTCCATATGGAGGTGTGCACACTGAACTGTTAGAATGAGTGTGTCCACATGGAGGTGTGCACACTGAACTGTTAGAATGAGTGTGTCCACATGGAAGTTTGCACACTGAACTGTTAGAATTAGTGTGCCCACATGGAGTTGTGCACACTGAACTGTTAGAATGAGTGTGTTCACATGGAGGTGTGCACACTGAACTTTAGAATGAGTGTATCCCTGTGGAGGTGTGCACACTGAACTGTTAAAATGAGTGTGTCCACATGGAGGTGTGCACACTGAACTGTTAGAATGAGTGTGTCCACATGGAGTTGTGCACACTGAACTGTTAGAATGAGTGTGTCCACATGGAGGTGTGCACACTGAACTGTTAGAATGAGTGTGTCCACATGGAGGTGTGCACACTGAACTGTTAGAATGAGTGTGTCCACATGGAGGTGTGCACACTTAACTGTTAGAATGAGTGTGTCCACATGGAGGTGTGCACACTGAATTGTTAGAATGAGTGTGTCCACATGGAGTTGTGCACACTGAACTGTTAGAATGAGTGTGTCCACATGGAGGTGTGCACACTGAAACTGTTAGAATGTGTGTGTCCACATGGAGGTGTGCACACCTAAGTGTTAGAATTGGTCCACATGGAGGTGTGCACACTGAACTGTTTGAATGAGTGTGTCCATATGGAGATGTGCACACTGAACTGTTTGAATGAGTGTGTCCACATGGAGGTGTGCACACTGAACTGTTAGAATGAGTGTGTCCACATGGAGGTGTGCACACTGAACTGTTAGAATGAGTGTGTCCACATGGAGATGTGCAAACTGAACTGTTAGAATGAGTGTGTCCCCTGTGGAGGTGTGCACACTGAAATGTTAGAATGAGTGTGTCCACATGGAGGTGTGCACACTGGTGTTAGAATTTGTCCACATGGAGGTGTGCACACTGAACTGTTAGAATGAGTGTGTCCACATGGAGGTGTGCACACTAAACTGTTAGAATGAGTGTGCCCACATGGAGGTGTGCACACTGTACTGTTAGAATGAGTGTGCCCACATGGAGGTGTGCACACTGAAATGTTAGAATGAGTGTGCCCACATGGAGGTGTGCACACTGAACTGTAAGAATGAGTGTGTCCCTGTGGAGGTGTGCACACTGAACTGTTAAAATGAGTGTGTCCACATGGAGTTTTGCACTCTGAACTGTTAGAATGAGTGTGTCCACATGGAGGTGTGCACACTGAACTGATAGAATGAGTGTGTCCACATGGAGGTGTGCACACTGAACTGTTAGAATGAGTGTGCCCACATGGAGGTGTGCACACTGAACTGTTAGAATGAGTGTGTCCACATGGAGTTGTGCATACTGAACTGTTAGAATGAGTGTGTCCACATGGAGTTGTGCACACTGAACTGTTAGAATGAGTGTGCCCACATGGAGGTGTGCACACTGAACTGTTAGAATGAGTGTGTCCACATGGAGTTGTGCACACTGATCTGTTAAAATGACTGTGCCCACAAGGAGGTGTCCACACTGAACTGTTAGAATGAGTGTGTCCACATGGAGGTGTGCACACTGAACTATTAGAATGAGTGGGTCCTCATGGAGGTGTGCACACTGAACTGTTATAATGATTGTGTCCACATGCAGGTGTGCACACTGAACTGTTAGAATGAGTGTGTCCCTGTGGAGGTGTGCACACTGAAATGTTAGAATGAGTCTGTCTACATGGAGGTGTGCACACCGAAGTGTTAGAATTTGTCCACATGGAGGTGTGCACACTGAACTGTTAGAATGAGTGTGTCCACATGGAGGTGTGCACACTAAACTGTTAGAATGAGTGTGCCCACATGGAGGTGTGCACACTGTACTGTTAGAATGAGTGTGCCCACATGGAGGTGTGCACACTGAAATGTTAGAATGAGTGTGCCCACATGGAGGTGTGCACACTGAACTGTAAGAATGAGTGTGTCCCTGTGGAGGTGTGCACACTGAACTGTTAAAATGAGTGTGTCCACATGGAGTTTTGCACACTGAAATGTTAGAATGAGTGTGTCCACATGGAGGTGTGTACACTGAACTGATAGAATGAGTGTGTCCACATGGAGGTGTGCACACTGAACTGTTAGAATGAGTGTGCCCACATGGAGGTGTGCACACTGAACTGTTAGAATGAGTGTGTCCACATGGAGTTGTGCACACTGAACTGTTAGAATGAGTGTGTCCACATGGAGTTGTGCACACTGAACTGTTAGAATGAGTGTGCCCACATGGAGGTGTGCACACTGAACTGTTAGAATGAGTGTGCCCACATGGAGGTGTGCACACTGAACTGTTAGAATGAGTGTGTCCACACGGAGGTGTGCACACTGAACTGTTAGAATGAGTGTGTCCACATGGAGGTGTGCAAACTGAAATGTTAGAATGAGTGTGCCCACATGGAGGTGTGCACAATGAACTGTTAGAATGAGTGTGTCCACATGGAGGTGTGCACACTGATCTGTTAGAATGAGTGTGTCCACATGGAGGTGTGCACACTGTATTGTTAGAATGAGTGTGTCCACATGGAGGTGTGCACACTGAACTGTTAGAATGAGTGTGTCCACATGGAGGTGTGCACACTGAACTGTTAGAATTAGTGTGTCCACATGGAGGTCTGCACACTGAACTGTTAGAATGAGTGTGTCCACAAGAAAGTGTGCACACTAAACTGTTAGAATGAGTGTGCCCACATGGAGTTGTGCAAACTGAAATGTTAGAATGAGTGTGCCCACATGGAGGTGTGCACACTGAACTGTTAGAATGATTGTGTCCACATGGAGGTGTGCACACTGAACTGTTAGAATGAGTATGTCCACATGGAGGTGTGCACACTGAACTGTTAGAATGAGTGTGTCCACATGGAGTTGTGCACACTGAACTGTTAGAATGAGTGTGTCCCTGTGGAGGTGTGCACACTGAAACGTTAGAATGTGTGTGTCCACATGGAGGTGTGCACACCTAAGTGTTAGAATTGGTCCACATGGAGGTGTGCACACTGAACTGTTTGAATGAGTGTGTCTACATGGAGATGTGCACACTGAACTGTTTGAATGAGTGTGTCCACATGGAGGTGTGCACACTGAACTGTTAGACTGAGTGTGTCCACATGGAGGTGTGCACACTGAACTGTTAGAATGAGTGTGTCCACATGAAGGTGTGCACACTAAACTGTTACAATGAGTGTGCCCACATGGAGGTGTGCACACTGTACTGTTAGAATGAGTGTGCCCACATGGAGGTGTGCACATTGAAATGTTAGAATGAGTGTGCCCACATGGAGGTGTGCACACTGAACTGTAAGAATGAGTGTGTCCCTGTGGAGGTGTGCACACTGAACTGTTAGAATGAGGGTGTCCCTGTGGAGGTGTGCACACTAAACTGTTAGAATGATTGTGTCCACATGGAGGTGTGCACACTGAACTGTTAGAATGGGTGTGCCGACATGGAGGTGTGCACACTGAACTGTTAGAATGAGTGTGTCCACATGGAGGTGTGCACACTGAACTGTTTGAATGAGTGTGTCCACATGGAAGTGTGCACACTGAACTGTTAGAATGATTGTGTCCACATGGAGGTGTGCACACTGAACTGTTAGAATGACTATGTCCACATGGAGGTGTGCACACTGAACTGTTAGAATGAGTGTGCCCACATGGAGGTGTGCACACTGAACTGTTAGAATGAGTGTGCCCACATGGAGGTGTGCACACTGAACTGTTAGAATGAGTGTGTCCACATGGAGGTGTGCACACTGAACTGTTAGAATGAGTGTGCCCACATGGAGTTGTGCACACTGAACTGTTAGAATGAGTGTGTCCACATGGAGGTGTGCACACTGAACTGTTAGAATTAGTGTGCCCACATTGAGTTGTGCACACTGAACTGTTAGAATGACTGTGTCCACATGGAGGTGTGCACACTGAACTGTTAGAATGAGTGTGTCCACATGGAGGTGTGCACACTGAACTGTTAGAATGAGTGTGTCCACATTGAGGTGTGCACACTGAACTGTTAGAATGTGTCCACATGGAGGTGTGCACACTGAACTGTTAGAAGGATTGTGTCCACATGGAGTTGTGCACACTGATCTGTTAAAATGACGGTGCCCACAAGGAGGTGTCCACACTGAACTGTTAGAATGAGTGTGTCCACATGGAGGTGTGCACACTGAACTATTAGAATGAGTGGGTCCTCATGGAGGTGTGCACACTGAACTGTTACAATGATTGTGTCCACATGCAGGTGTGCACACTGAACTGTTAGAATGAGTGTGTCCCTGTGGAGGTGTGCACACTGAAATGTTAGAATGAGTCTGTCTACATGGAGGTGTGCACACCGAAGTGTTAGAATTTGTCCACATGGAGGTGTGCACACTGAACTGTTAGAATGAGTGTGTCCACATGGAGGTGTGCACACTAAACTGTTAGAATGAGTGTGCCCACATGGAGGTGTGCACACTGTACTGTTAGAATGAGTGTGCCCACATGGAGGTGTGCACACTGAAATGTTAGAATGAGTGTGCCCACATGGAGGTGTGCACACTGAACTGTAAGAATGAGTGTGTCCCTGTGGAGGTGTGCACACTGAACTGTTAAAATGAGTGTGTCCACATGGAGTTTTGCACACTGAACTGTTAGAATGAGTGTGTCCACATGGAGGTGTGCACACTGAACTGATAGAATGAGTGTGTCCACATGGAGGTGTGCACACTGAACTGTTAGAATGAGTGTGCCCACATGGAGGTGTGCACACTGAACTGTTAGAATGAGTGTGTCCACATGGAGTTGTGCACACTGAACTGTTAGAATGAGTGTGTCCACATGGAGTTGTGCACACTGAACTGATAGAATGAGTGTGTCCACATGGAGGTGTGTACGCTGAACTGTTAGAATGAGTGTGTCCACATGAAGGTGTGCACACTGAACTGTTAGAATGAGTGTGTCCACATGGAAGTGTGCACACTGAACTGTTAGAATGAGTGTTTCCCTGAGGAGGTGTGCACACTGAACTGTTAGGAGGAGTGTGTCCACATGGAGGTGTGCACAATGAACTGTTAGAATGTGTGTGTCCACATGGAGGTATGCACACTGAACTGTTAGAATGAGTGTGTCCACACGGCGGTGTGCACAATGAACTGTTAGAATGAGTGTGCCCACATGTAGGTGTGCACACTGAACTGTAAGAATGAGTATGCACACATGGAGGTGTGCACACTGAACTGTTAGAATGTTTGTGTACACATGAATGTGTGCACACTGAACTGTTAGAATGAGTGTGTCCCTGTGGAGGTGTGCACACTGAACTGTTAGAATGAGGGTGTCTTTGTGGAGGTGTGCACAATGAAATGTTAGAATGTGTGTGTCCACATGGAGGTGTGCACAATGAACTGTTAGAATGAGTGTGTCCCTGTGGAGGTGTGCACACTGAACTGTTAGAATGAGTGTGTCCACATGGAGGTGTGCACACTGAAGTGTTAGAATTTGACCACATGGAGGTGTGCACAATGAACTGTTAGAATGAGTGTGTCCACATGGAGGTGTGCACACTGAACTGTTAGAATGAGTGTGCCCACATGGAGGTGTGCACACTGAACTGTTAGAATGAGTGTGTCCACATGGTGTTGTGCACACTGAACTGTTAGAATGAGTGTGTCCCTGTGGAGGTGTGCACACTGAAATGTTAGAATGAGTGTGTCCACATGGAGGTGTGCACACTGAAGTGTTAGAATTTGTCCACATTGAGGTGTGCACACTGAACTGTTACAATGAGTGTTTCCACATGCAGGAGTGCACACTGAACTGTTAGAATGAGTGTGCAAACATGGAGTTGTGCACACTGAACTGTTAGAATGATTGTGTCCACATGGAGGTGTGCACCCTGAACTGTTAGAATGAGTGTGTCCCTGTGGAGGTGTGCACACTGAACTGTTAGAATGATTGTGTCCACATGGAGGTGTGCACACTGAACTGTTAGAATGAGTGTGTACCTGTGGAGGTGTGCACACTGAAATGTTATAATGAGTGTGTCCACATGGAGGTGTGCACACTGAAGTGTTAGAATTTGTCCACATGGAGGTGTGCACACTGAAATGTTAGAATGAGTGTGTTCACATGGATGTGTGCACACTGAAGAGTTAGAATTTGTCCACATTGAGGTGTGCACACTGAACTGTTACAATGATTGTGTCCACATGGAGGTGTGCACACTGAACTGTTAGAATGAGTGTGCCCACATGGAGTTGTGCACACTGAACTGTTAGATTGAGTGTGTCCAAATGGAGGTGTGCACACTGAAATGTTAGAATGAGTGTGCCCACATGGAGGTGCGCGCATTCAACTGTTAGAATGAGTGTGCCCACATGGAGGTGTGCACACTGAATTGTTAGAATGAGTGTGCCCCTGTGGAGGTGTGCACTCTGAACTGTTAAAATGAGTGTGTCCACATGGAGGTATGCACACTGAAGTATTAGAATGAGTGTGTCCACATGGAGTTGTGCACACTGAACTGTTAGAATGAGTGTGTCCACATGTAGGTGTGCACACTGAACTGTTAGAATGAGTGTGCCCACTTGGAGGTGTGCACACTCTTCTGTTAGAATGAGTATGCCCACATGGAGGTGTGCACACTGAACTGTTAGAATGAGTGTGCCCACATGGAGGTATGCACACTGAACTGTTAGAATGAGTGTGCCCACATGGAAGTATGCACACTGAAGTATTAGAATGAG
Source organism: Peromyscus eremicus (assembly GCF_949786415.1). Classification (NCBI taxonomy): domain Eukaryota; kingdom Metazoa; phylum Chordata; class Mammalia; order Rodentia; family Cricetidae; genus Peromyscus; species Peromyscus eremicus. The sequence goes on along the minus strand of NW_026734853.1, from coordinate 211,222 downwards.
TGTGTCCACTTGGAGTTGTGCACTCTGAACTGTTAGAATGAGTGTGTCCACATGGAGGTGTGCACACTGAACTGTTAGAATGAGTATGCACACATGGAGGTGTGCACACTGAACTGTTAGAATGTTTGTGTATACATGCAGGTGTGCACACTGAACTGTTAGAATGAGTGTGTCCCTGTGGAGGTGTGCACACTGAACTGTTAGAATGAGGGTGTCGCTGTGGAGGTGTGCACAATGAACTGTTAGAATGTGTGTGTCCACATGGAGGTGTGCACAATGAACTGTTAGAATGAGTGTGTCCCGTTGGAGGTGTGCACACTGAACTGTTAGAATGAGTGTGCCCACATGGAGTTGTGTACACTGAACTGTTAGAATGATTGGGTCCACATGGAGGTGTGCACACTGAACTGTTAGAATGACTGTGTCCACATGGAGTTGTGCACACTGAACTGTTAGAATGAGTGTGTCCACATATAGGTGTGCACACTGAACTGTTAGAATGAGTGTGTCCACATGGAGGTGTGTACACTGAAATGTTAGATTGAGTGTGTCCACATGGAGGTGTGCACACTGAACTGTTAGAATGAGTGTGCCCACTTGGAGGTGTGCACACTCTTCTGTTAGAATGAGTATGCCCACATGGAGGTGTGCACACTGAACTGTTAGAATGAGTGTGCCCACATGGAGGTATGCACACTGAACTGTTAGAATGAGTGTGCCCACATGGAGGTGTGCACACTGAACTGTTAGAATGACTGTGTCCACATGGAGGTGTGCACACTGAACTGTTAGAATGAATGTGACCACATGGAGGTGTGCGCACTGAACTGTTAGAATGAGTGTGTCCCTGTGGAGGTGTGCACACTGAACTGTTAGAATGAGTGTGTACACATGGAGGTGTGCACACTGAACTTTTAGAATGTGTGTGTCCACATGGAGGTGTGCACACTGAACTGTTAGAATGAGTGTGCCCACATGGAGGTGTGAACACTAAACTGTTAGAATGAGTTGTCCACATGGAGGTGTGCACACTGAACTGTTAGAATGAGTGTGCCCACATGGATTAGTGTACACTTAACTGTTAGAATGATTGTGTCCACATGGAGGTGTGCACACTGAACTGTTAGAATGATTGTGTCCACATGGAGTTGTTCACACTGAACTGTTAGAATGAGTGTGTCCCTGTGGAGGTGTGCACACTGAACTGTTAGAATGATTGTGTCCACATGGAAGTGTGCACACTGAACTGTTAGAATGAGTGTGTCCACATGGAGGTGTGTACACTGAACTGTTAGATTGAGTGTGTTCACATGGAGGTGTGCACACTGAACTATTAGAATGAGTGTGTCCACATGGAAGTGTGCACACTGAACTGTTAGAATGAGTGTGCCCACATGGAGGTGTGCACACTGAACTGTTAGAATGAGTGTGTCCACATGGAGGTGTGCACATTGAATTGTTAAAATTAGTGTATCCCTGTGGAGATGTGCACACTGAACTATTAGAATGAGTGTGCCCACATGGAGGTGTGCACCCTGAACTGTTAGAATATGTCCACATGTAGGTGTGCACAATGTATTGTTAGAATGAGTGTGTCCACAAGGAGTTGTGCACACTGAACTGTTAGAATGAGTGTGTCCACATGGAGGTGTGCACACTGAACTGTTAGAATGAGTGTGTCCACATGGAGGTGTGCACACTGAACTGTGAGAATGAGTGTGTCCACATGGAGGTGTGCACACTGAACTGTTAGAATGAGTGTGCCCACATGGAGTTGTGAACACTGAACTGTTAAAATGAGTGTGCCCACATGGAGGTGTGCACACTGAACTGTTAGAATGAGTGTGTCCACAAGGAGGTGTGCACACTGAAATGTTAGAATGAGTGTGCCCACATGTAGTTGTGCACACTGAACTGTTAGAATGACTGTGTCCACATGGAGGTGGGCACACTGAACTGTTAGAATGAGTGTGCCCATATGGAGTTGTGCACACTGAACTGTTAGAATGACTGTGTGCCCATGGAGGTGTGCACACTGAACTGTTAGAATGACTGTGTCCACATGGAGGTGGGCACACTGAACTGTTAGAATGAGTGTGTCCACATGGAAGTGTGCACACTGAACTGTTAGAATGATTATGTCCACATGGAGGTTTGAACACTGAACTATTAGAATTATTGTGTCCCTGTGGAGGTGTGCACACTGAAATGTTAGAATGTGTGTGTCCACATGGAGGTGTGCACACCGAAGTGTTAGAATTTGTCCACATGGAGGTGTGCACACTGAACTGTTAGAATGAGTGTGTCCACATGGAGGTGTGCACATTGAACTGTTAGAATGTGTCCACATGCAGGTGTGCACACTGAAATGTTAGAATGAGTGTGTCCCTGTGGAGGTGTGCACAGTGAACTGTTAGAATGAGTGTGTCCATGTGGAGGTGTGTACACTGAAATGTTAGAATGAGTGTGTCCACATGGAGGTGTGCACACCGAAGTGTTAGAATTTGTCCACTTGGAGGTGTGCACACTGAACTGTTAGAATGAGTGTGCCCACATGGAGGTGTGCACACTGAAATGTTAGAATGACTGTGCCCACATGGAGGTGTGCACACTGAAGTGTTAGAATGAGTGTGTCCACATGGAGGTGTGCACAGTGAACTGTTAGAATGAGTGTGTCCACATGGAGGTGTGCACACTTAAGTGTTAGAATGAGTGTGTGCACAAGGAGGTGTGCACACTGAACTGTTAGAATGAGTGTGTCCCTGTGGAGGTGTGCACACTGAACTGTTAGAATGAGTGTGTCCACATGGAGTTGTGCACACTGAACGGTTTGAATTTGTCCACATGGAGGTGTGCACACTGAACTGTTAGAATGAGTGTGTCCACAAGGTGGTGTGCACACTGACCTGTTAGAATGAGTGTGTCCCTGTGGAGGTGTGCACACTGAACTGTTAGAATGTGTCCACATTGAGGTGTGCACACTGGACTGTTAGAATGAGTGTGCCCACATGGAGTTGTGCACACTGAACTGTTAGAATGATTGTGTCCACATGGAGGTGTGCACACTGAACTGTTAGAATGAGTGTGTCCCTGTGGAGTTGTGCACACTGAACTGTTAGGATGAGTGTGTCCACATGGAGGTGTGCACACTGAACTGTTAGAATGAGTGTGTCCCTGTGGAGGTGTTCACATTGAAATGTTATCATGAGTGTGTCCACATGGAGGTGTGCACACTGAAGTGTTAGTATTTGTCCACATGGAGGTGTGCACACTGAACTGTTAGAATGAGTGTGTCCACATGGAGGTGTGCACACTGAACTGTTAGAATGAGTGTGTCCACATGGAGGTGTGCACACTGAACTGTTAGAATGAGTGTGCCCACATGGAGATATGCACACTGAACTGTTAGAATTTCTCCACATGGAGGTGTGCACACTGAACTGTTAGAATGAGTGTGTCCACATGGAGGTGTGCACACTGAACTGTTAGAATGAGTGTGTCCCTGTGGAGGTGTGCACACTGAAATGTTAGAATGAGTGTGCCCACATGGAGGTGTGCACACTGAACTGTTAGAATGACTGTGTGCACATGGAGGTGTGCACACTGAACTGTTAGAATGAGTGTGTCCCTGTGGAGGTGTGCACACTGAACTGTTAGAATGAGTGAGTCCACATGGAGGTGTGCACACTGAACTGTTAGAATGAGTGTGTCCCTGTGGAGGTGTTCACATTGAAATGTTATCATGAGTGTGTCCACATGGAGGTGTGCACACTGAACTGTTAGAATGAGTATGCCCACATGGAGGTGTGCACACTGAACTGTTAGAATGACTGTGACCACATGGAGGTGTGCACACTGAACTGTTAGAATATGTCCACATGGAGGTGTGCACAATGTATTGTTAGAATGAGTGTGTCCACATGGAGTTGTGCACACTGAACTGTTAGAATGAGTGTGTCCACATGGAGGTGTGCACACTGAACTGTTAGGATGTGTCCACATGGAGGTGTGCACACTGAACTGTTAGAATGATTATGTCCACATGGAGGTGTGAACACTGAACTATTAGAATTATTGTGTCCCTGTGGAGGTGTGCACACTGAAATGTTAGAATGTGTGTGTCCACATGGAGGTGTGCACACCGAAGTGTTAGAATTTGTTCACATGGAGGCGTGCACACTGAACTGTTAGAATGAGTGTGTCCACATGGAGGTGTGCACACTGAACTGTTAGAATGTGTCCACATGCAGGTGTGCCCACTGAAATGTTAGAATGAGTGTGTCCCTGTGGAGGTGTGCACAGTGAACTGTTAGAATGAGTGTGTCCCTGTGGAGGTGTGTACACTGAAATGTTAGAATGAGTGTGTCCACATGGAGGTGTGCACACCGAAGTGTTAGAATTTGTCCACATGGAGGTGTGCACACTGAAATGTTAGAATGAGTGTGCCCACATGGAGGTGTGCACACTGAACTGTTAGAATGACTGTGCCTACATGGAGGTGTGCACACTGAACTGTTAGAATGACTGTGTCCACATGGAGGTGTGCACAGTGAACTGTTAGAATGAGTGTGTCCACATGGAGGTGTGCACACTGAACTGTTAGAATGAGTGTGTCCACAAGGAGGTGTGCACACTGAACTGTTAGAATGAGTGTGTCCCTGTGGAGGTGTGCACACTGAACTGTTAGAATGAGTGTGCCCACATGGAGGTGTGAACACTGAACTGTTAGAATGAGTGTGCGCACATGGAGGTGTGCACACTGAACTGTTAGAATGAGTGTGCCCACATGGAGGTGTGCACAGTGAACTGTTAGAATGAGTGTGTCCACATGGAGGTGTGCACACTGAACTGTTAGAATGAGTGTGTCCACATGGAGGTGTGCACACTGAACTGTTACAATGAGTGTATCCCTGTGGAGGTGTGCACACTGAACTTTTAGAATGTGTGTGCCCACATGGAGGTGTGCACACTGAACTGTTAGAATGAGTGTGTCCACATGGAGGTGTGCACACTGAACTGTTAGAATGGGTGTGTCTACATGGAGGTGTGCACACAGAACTGTTAGAATGAGTGTGCCCACTTGGAGGTGGGCACACTCTTCTGTTAGAATGAGTATGCCCACGTGGAGGTGTGCACACTGAACTGTTAGAATGAGTGTGCCCACATGGAGGTGTGCACACTTAACTGTTAGAATGAGTGTGTCCACATGGAGGTGTGCACACTGAACTGTTCGAATGAGTGCGCCCACATGGAGGTGTGCACACTTAACTGTAACAATGAGTGTATCCCTGTGGAGCTGTGCACACTGAACTGTTAGAATGAGTGTGCCCACATGGAGGTGTGCACACTGAACTGTTAGAATGAGTGTGTCCACATGGAGGTGTGCACACTGAACTGTTAGAATGAGTGTGTCCACATGGAGGTGAGCACACTGAACTGTTAGAATGAGTGTGTCCACGTGGAGGTTAGCACACTGAACTGTTAGAATGAGTGTGCCCACATGGAGGTGTGCACACTGAAATGTTAGAATGAGTGTGTCCACATGGAGGTGTGCACACTGAAATGTTAGAATGAGTGTGCCCACATGTAGTTGTACACACTGAACTGATAGAATGACTGTGTCCACATGGATGTGGGCACACTGAACTGTTAGAATGAGTGTGCCCACATGGAGTTGTGCACACTGAACTGTTAGAATGACTGTGTGCCCATGGAGGTGTGCACACTGAACTGTTAGAGTGACTGTGTCCACATGGAGGTGGGCACACTGAACTGTTAGAATGAGTGTGTCCACATGGAAGTGTGCACACTGAACTGTTAGAATGATTATGTCCACATGGAGGTGTGAACACTGAACTATTAGAATTATTGTGTCCCTGTGGAGGTGTGCACACTGAAATGTTAGAATGTGTGTGTCCACATGGAGGTGTGCACACCGAAGTGTTAGAATTTGTTCACATGGAGGTGTGCACCCTGAACTGTTAGAATGAGTGTGTCCACATGGAGGTGTGCACATTGAACTGTTAGAATGTGTCCACATGCAGGTGTGCACACTGAAATGTTAGAATGAGTGTGTCCCTGTGGAGGTGTGCACAGTGAACTGTTAGAATGAGTGTGTCCATGTGGAGGTGTGTACACTGAAATGTTAGAATGAGTGTGTCCACATGGAGGTGTGCACACCGAAGTGTTAGAATTTGTCCACTTGGAGGTGTGCACACTGAACTGTTAGAATGAGTGTGCCCACATGGAGGTGTGCACACTAAACTGTTAGAATGACTGTGCCCACATGGAGGTGTGCACACTGAACTGTTAGAATGAGTGTGTCCACATGGAGGTGTGCACAGTGAACTGTTAGAATGAGTGTGTCCAAATGGAGGTGTGCACACTGAAGTGTTAGAATGAGTGTGTCCACAAGGAGGTGTGCACACTGAACTGTTAGAATGAGTGTGTCCCTGTGGAGGTGTGCACACTGAAATGTTAGAATGAGTGTATCCACATGGAGTTGTGCACACTGAACTGTTAGAATTTGTCCACATGGAGCTGTGCACACTGAACTGTTAGAATGAGTGTGTCCACAAGGAGGTGTGCACACTGAACTGTTAGAATGAGTGTGTCCCTGTGGAGGTGTGCACACTGAACTGTTAGAATGTGTCCACATTGAGGTGTGCACACTGGACTGTTAGAATGAGTGTGCCCACATGGAGTTGTGCACACTGAACTGTTAGAATGATTGTGTCCACATGGAGGTGTGCACACTGAACTGTTAGAATGAGTGTGTCCCTGTGGAGGTGTGCACACTGAACTGTTAGGATGAGTGTGTCCACATGGAGGTGTGCACACTGAACTGTTAGAATGAGTGTGTCCCTGTGGAGGTGTTCACATTGAAATGTTATCATGAGTGTGTCCACATGGAGGTGTGCACACTGAAGTGTTAGTATTTGTCCACATGGAGGTGTGCACACTGAACTGTTAGAATGAGTGTGTCCACATGGAGGTGTGCACACTGAACTGTTAGAATGAGTGTGTCCACATGGAGGTGTGCACACTGAACTGTTAGAATGAGTGTGCCCACATGGAGATATGCACACTGAACTGTTAGAATTTCTCCACATGGAGGTGTGCACACTGAACTGTTAGAATGAGTGTGTCCACATGGAGGTGTGCACACTGAACTGTTAGAATGAGTGTGTCCCTGTGGAGGTGTGCACACTGAACTGTTAGAATGAGTGTGCCCACATGGAGGTGTGCACACTGAACTGTGAGAATGAGTGTGTCCACATGGAGGTGTGCACACTGAACTGTTAGAATGAGTGTGCCCACATGGAGGTGTGCACACTGAACTGTTAGAATGACTGTGTCCACAAGGAAGTGTGCACACTGAACTGTTAGAATGACTGTGTCCACATGGAGGTGTGCACATTGAACTGTTAGAATGACTGTGCCCACATGGAGGTGTTCACACTGAACTGTTAGAATGAGTGTGTCCCTGTGGAGGTGTGCACACTGAACTGTTAGAATGAGTGTGTCCGCATGTAGGTGTGCACCCTGAAATGTTAGAATGACTGTGCCCACATGGAGGTGTGCACACTGAACTGTTAGAATGAGTGTGCCCACATGGAGTTGTGCACACTGAACTGTTAAAATGAGTGTGCCCACATGGAGGTGTGCACACTGAACTGTTAGAATGAGTGTGTCCACATGGAGGTGTGCACACTGAAATGTTAGAATGAGTGTGCCCACATGTAGTTGTGCACACTGAACTGTTAGAATGACTGTGTCCACATGGAGGTGGGCACACTGAACTGTTAGAATGAGTGTGCCCACATGGAGTTGTGCACACTGAACTGTTAGAATGACTGTGTGCCCATGGAGGTGTGCACACTGAACTGTTAGAATGACTGTGTCCACATGGAGGTGGGCACACTGAACTGTTAGAATGAGTGTGTCCACATGGAAGTGTGCACACTGAACTGTTAGAATGATTATGTCCACAAGGAGGTGTGAACAATGAACTATTAGAATTATTGTGTCCCTGTGGAGGTGTGCACACTGAAATGTTAGAATGTGTGTGTCCACATGGAGGTGTGCACACGAAGTGTTAGAATTTGTCCACATGGAGGTGTGCACACTGAACTGTTAGAATGAGTGTGTCCACATGGAGGTGTGCACATTGAACTGTTAGAATGTGTCCACATGCAGGTGTGCACACTGAACTGTTGGAATGAGTGTGTCCCTGTGGAGGTGTGTACACTGAACTGTTAGATTGAGTGTGTCCACAAGGAAGTGTGCACACTGAATTGTTAGAATGAGTGTGCCCACATGGAGGTGTGCACACTGAACTTTTAGAATGAGTGTGTCCCTGTGGAGGTGTGCACACTGAACTGTTAGAATGAGTGTGTCCACATGGAGCTGTGCACACTGAAGTGTTAGAATTTGACCACATGGAGGTGTGCACACTGAACTGTTAGAATGAGTGTGTCCACATGGAGGTGTGCACACTGAACTGTTAGAATTTGTTCACATTGAGGTTTGCACACTGAACTGTTACAATGAGTGTGTCCACATGGCGAGTGCACACTGAACTGTTAGAATGAGTGTGCAAACATGGAGTTGTGCACACTGAACTGTTAGAATGAGTGTGTCCCTGTGGAGGTGTGCACACTGAACTGTTAGAATGATTGTGTCCACATGGAGGTGTGCACACTGAACTGTTAGAATGAGTGTGTCCCTGTGGAGGTGTGCACACTGAAATGTTATAATGAGTGTGTCCACATGGAGGTGTGCACACTGAACTGTTAGAATGAGTGTGTCCCTGTGGAGGTGTGCACACTGAACTGTTAGAATGATTGTGTCCACATGGAGGTGTGCACACTGAACTGTTAGAATGAGTGTGCCCACATGGAGGTGTGCACACTGAACTGTTAGAATGAGTGCGTCCACATGAAGGTGTGCACACTGAACTGTTAGAATGAGTGTGTCCACATGAAGGTGTGCACACTGAACTGTTAGAATGAGTGTGTCCACATGGAAGTGTGCACACTGAACTGTTAGAATGAGTGTTTCCCTGAGGAGGTGTGCACACTGAACTGTTAGAATGAGTGTGTCCACATGGAGGTGTGCACAATGAACTGTTAGAATGCGTGTGTCCACATGGAGGTATGCACACTGAACTGTTAGAATGAGTGTGTCCACACGGCGGTGTGCACACTGAACTGTTAGAATGAGTGTGTCCACATGGAGGTGTGCACACTGAACTGTTAGAATGAGTGTGTCCACATGGAGTTGTGCACACTGAACTGTTAGAATGAGTGTGTCCACATGGAGGTGGCCACACTGAACTGTTAGAATGTTTGTGTACACATGCAGGTGTGCACACTGAACTGTTAGAATGAGTGTGTCCCTGTGGAGGTGTGCACACTGAACTGTTAGAATGAGGGTGTCCCTGTGGAGATGTGCACAATGAACTGTTAGAATGTGTGTGTCCACATGGAGGTGTGCACAATGAACTGTTAGAATGAGTGTGTCCCTGTGGAGGTGTACACAATGAACTGTTAGAATGAGTGTGTCCCTGTGGAGGTGTGCACACTGAAATGTTAGAATGAGTGTGTCCACATGGAGGTGTGCACACTGAAGTGTTAGAATTTGTCCACTTTGAGGTGTGCACACTGAACTGTTACAATGAGTGTGTCCACATGAGGAGTGCACACTGAACTGTTAGAATGAGTGTGCGAACATGGAGTTGTGCACACTGAACTGTTAGAATGATTGTGTCCACATGGAGGTGTGCACCCTGAACTGTTAGAATGAGTGTGTCCCTGTGGAGGTGTGCACACTGAACTGTTAGAATGATTGTGTCCACATGGAGGTGTGCACACTGAACTGTTAGAATGAGTGTGTCCCTGTGGAGGTGTGCACACTGAAATGTTATAATGTGTGTGTCCACATGGAGGTGTGCACACTGAAGTGTTAGAATTTGTCCACTTGGAGGTGTGCACACTGAACTGTTAGAATTAGTGTGTCCACATGGAGGTGTGCACACTGAACTGTTAGAATGAGTGTGTCCACATGGAGGTGTGAACACTGAACTGTTAGAATGAGTGTGTCCACATGGAGGTGTGCACACTGAACTGTTAGAATGAGTGTGTCCACATGAAGGTGTGCACACTGAACTGTTAGAATGAGTGTGTCCACATGGAAGTGTGCACACTGAACTGTTAGAATGAGTGTTTCCCTGAGGAGGTGTGCACACTGAACTGTTAGGAGGAGTGTGTCCACATGGAGGTGTGCACAATGAACTGTTAGAATGTGTGTGTCCACAAGGAGGTATGCACACTGAACTGTTAGAATGAGTGTGTCCACACGGCGGTGTGCACAATGAACTGTTAGAATGAGTGTGCCCACATGTAGGTGTGCACACTGAACTGTAAGAATGAGTATGCACACATGGAGGTGTGCACACTGAACTGTTAGAATGTTTGTGTACACATGCAGGTGTGCACACTGAACTGTTAGAATGAGTGTGTCCCTGTGGAGGTGTGCACACTGAACTGTTAGAATGAGGGTGTCCCTGTGGAGGTGTGCACAATGAACTGTTAGAATGTGTGTGTCCACATGGAGGTGTGCTCAATGAACTGTTAGAATGAGTGTGTCCCTGTGGAGGTGTGCACACTGAACTGTTAGAATGAGTGTGTCCACATGGAGGTGTGCACACTGAAGTGTTAGAATTTGACCACATGGAGGTGTGCACACTGAACTGTTAGAATGAGTGTGTCCACATGGAGGTGTGCACACTGAACTGTTAGAATGAGTATGCACACATGGAGGTGTGCACACTGAACTGTTAGAATGTTTGTGTATACATGCAGGTGTGCACACTGAACTGTTAGAATGAGTGTGCCCACATGGAGTTGTGTACACTGAACTGTTAGAATGATTGTGTCCACATGGAGGTGTGCACACTGAACTGTTAGAATGACTGTGTTCATATGGAGTTGTGCACACTGAACTGTTAGAATGAGTGTGTCCACATGGAGGTGTGCACACTGAACTGTTAGAATGAGTGTGTCCACATGGAGGTGTGTACACTGAAATTTTAGATTGTGTGTGTCCACATGGAGGTGTGCACACTGAACTGTTAGAATGAGTGTGCCCACTTGGAGGTGTGCACACTCTTCTGTTAGAATGAGTATGCCCACATGGAGGTGTGCACACTGAACTGTTAGAATGAGTGTGCCCACATGGAGGTATGCACACTGAACTGTTAGAATGAGTGTGTCCACATGGAAGTATGCACACTGAAGTATTAGAATGAGTGTGTCCACTTGGAGTTGTGCACTCTGAACTGTTAGAATGAGTGTGTCCACATGGAGGTGTGCACACTGAACTGTTAGAATTTTTGTGTATACATGCAGGTGTGCACACTGAACTGTTAGAATGAGTGTGTCCCTTTGGAGGTGTGCACACTGAACTGTTAGAATGAGGGTGTCCCTGTGTAGGTGTGCACAATGAACTGTTAGAATGTGTGTGTCCACATGGAGGTGTGCACAATGAACTTTTAGAATGAGTGTGTCCCGTTGGAGGTGTGCACACTGAACTGTTAGAATGAGTGTGCCCACATGGAGTTGTGTACACTGAACTGTTAGAATGATTGTGTCCACATGGAGGTGTGCACACTGAACTGTTAGAATGACTGTGTCCACATGGAGGTGTGCACACTGAACTGTTAGAATGAGTGTGTCCACATGGAGGTGTGTACACTGAAATGTTAGATTGAGTGTGTCCACATGGAGGTGTGCACACTGAACTGTTAGAATGAGTGTGCCCACTTGGAGGTGTGCACACTCTTCTGTTAGAATGAGTATGCCCACATGGAGGTGTGCACACTGAACTGTTAGAATGAGTGTGCCCACATGGAGGTATGCACACTGAATTGTTAGAATGAGTGTGCCCACATGGAGGTGTGCACACTGAACTGTTAAAATGACTGTGTCCACATGGAGGTGTGCACACTGAACTGTTAGAATGAATGTGACCACATGGAGGTGTGCGCACTGAACTGTTAGAATGAGTGTGTCCCTGTGGAGGTGTGCACACTGAACTGTTAGAATGAGTGTGTACACATGGAGGTGTGCACACTGAACTTTTAGAATGTGTGTGTCCACATGGAGGTGTGCACACTGAACTGTTAGAATGAGTGTGCCCACATGGAGGTGTGAACACTAAACTGTTAGAATGAGTGTGTCCACATGGAGGTGTGCACACTGAACTGTTAGAATGAGTGTGCCCACATGGATTTGTGTACACTTAACTGTTAGAATGATTGTGTCCACATGGAGGTGTGCACACTGAACTGTTAGAAAACTGTGTCCACATGGAGTTGTTCACACTGAACTGTTAGAATGAGTGTGTCCCTGTGGAGGTGTGCACACTGAACTGTTAGAATGATTGTGTCCACATGGAAGTGTGCACACTGAACTGTTAGAATGAGTGTGTCCACATGGAGGTGTGTACACTGAACTGTTAGATTGAGTGTGTTCACATGGAGGTGTGCACACTGAACTATTAGAATGAGTGTGTCCACATGGAAGTGTGCACACTGAACTGTTAGAATGAGTGTGTCCACATGGAGGTGTGCACACTGAAATGTTAGAATGAGTGTGCCCACATGGAGGTGTGCACACTGAACTGTTAGAATGACTGTGTCCACATGGAGGTGGGCACACTGAACTGTTAGAATGAGTGTGTCCACATGGAGGTGTGCACACTGAAATGTTAGAATGAGTGTGCCCACATGTAGTTGTGCACACTGAACTGTTAGAATGACTGTGTCCACATGGAGGTGGGCACACTGAACTGTTAGAATGAGTGTGCCCACATGGAGTTGTGCACACTGAACTGTTAGAATGACTGTGTGCCCATGGAGGTGTGCACACTGAACTGTTAGAATGACTGTGTCCACATGGAGGTGGGCACACTGAACTGTTAGAATGAGTGTGTCCACATGGAAGTGTGCACACTGAACTGTTAGAATGATTATGTCCACAAGGAGGTGTGAACAATGAACTATTAGAATTATTGTGTCCCTGTGGAGGTGTGCACACTGAAATGTTAGAATGTGTGTGTCCACATGGAGGTGTGCACACGAAGTGTTAGAATTTGTCCACATGGAGGTGTGCACACTGAACTGTTAGAATGAGTGTGTCCACATGGAGGTGTGCACATTGAACTGTTAGAATGTGTCCACATGCAGGTGTGCACACTGAACTGTTGGAATGAGTGTGTCCCTGTGGAGGTGTGTACACTGAACTGTTAGATTGAGTGTGTCCACAAGGAAGTGTGCACACTGAATTGTTAGAATGAGTGTGCCCACATGGAGGTGTGCACACTGAACTTTTAGAATGAGTGTGTCCCTGTGGAGGTGTGCACACTGAACTGTTAGAATGAGTGTGTCCACATGGAGCTGTGCACACTGAAGTGTTAGAATTTGACCACATGGAGGTGTGCACACTGAACTGTTAGAATGAGTGTGTCCACATGGAGGTGTGCACACTGAACTGTTAGAATTTGTTCACATTGAGGTTTGCACACTGAACTGTTACAATGAGTGTGTCCACATGGCGAGTGCACACTGAACTGTTAGAATGAGTGTGCAAACATGGAGTTGTGCACACTGAACTGTTAGAATGAGTGTGTCCCTGTGGAGGTGTGCACACTGAACTGTTAGAATGATTGTGTCCACATGGAGGTGTGCACACTGAACTGTTAGAATGAGTGTGTCCCTGTGGAGGTGTGCACACTGAAATGTTATAATGAGTGTGTCCACATGGAGGTGTGCACACTGAACTGTTAGAATGAGTGTGTCCCTGTGGAGGTGTGCACACTGAACTGTTAGAATGATTGTGTCCACATGGAGGTGTGCACACTGAACTGTTAGAATGAGTGTGCCCACATGGAGGTGTGCACACTGAACTGTTAGAATGAGTGCGTCCACATGAAGGTGTGCACACTGAACTGTTAGAATGAGTGTGTCCACATGAAGGTGTGCACACTGAACTGTTAGAATGAGTGTGTCCACATGGAAGTGTGCACACTGAACTGTTAGAATGAGTGTTTCCCTGAGGAGGTGTGCACACTGAACTGTTAGAATGAGTGTGTCCACATGGAGGTGTGCACAATGAACTGTTAGAATGCGTGTGTCCACATGGAGGTATGCACACTGAACTGTTAGAATGAGTGTGTCCACACGGCGGTGTGCACACTGAACTGTTAGAATGAGTGTGTCCACATGGAGGTGTGCACACTGAACTGTTAGAATGAGTGTGTCCACATGGAGTTGTGCACACTGAACTGTTAGAATGAGTGTGTCCACATGGAGGTGGCCACACTGAACTGTTAGAATGTTTGTGTACACATGCAGGTGTGCACACTGAACTGTTAGAATGAGTGTGTCCCTGTGGAGGTGTGCACACTGAACTGTTAGAATGAGGGTGTCCCTGTGGAGATGTGCACAATGAACTGTTAGAATGTGTGTGTCCACATGGAGGTGTGCACAATGAACTGTTAGAATGAGTGTGTCCCTGTGGAGGTGTACACAATGAACTGTTAGAATGAGTGTGTCCCTGTGGAGGTGTGCACACTGAAATGTTAGAATGAGTGTGTCCACATGGAGGTGTGCACACTGAAGTGTTAGAATTTGTCCACTTTGAGGTGTGCACACTGAACTGTTACAATGAGTGTGTCCACATGAGGAGTGCACACTGAACTGTTAGAATGAGTGTGCGAACATGGAGTTGTGCACACTGAACTGTTAGAATGATTGTGTCCACATGGAGGTGTGCACCCTGAACTGTTAGAATGAGTGTGTCCCTGTGGAGGTGTGCACACTGAACTGTTAGAATGATTGTGTCCACATGGAGGTGTGCACACTGAACTGTTAGAATGAGTGTGTCCCTGTGGAGGTGTGCACACTGAAATGTTATAATGTGTGTGTCCACATGGAGGTGTGCACACTGAAGTGTTAGAATTTGTCCACTTGGAGGTGTGCACACTGAACTGTTAGAATTAGTGTGTCCACATGGAGGTGTGCACACTGAACTGTTAGAATGAGTGTGTCCACATGGAGGTGTGAACACTGAACTGTTAGAATGAGTGTGTCCACATGGAGGTGTGCACACTGAACTGTTAGAATGAGTGTGTCCACATGAAGGTGTGCACACTGAACTGTTAGAATGAGTGTGTCCACATGGAAGTGTGCACACTGAACTGTTAGAATGAGTGTTTCCCTGAGGAGGTGTGCACACTGAACTGTTAGGAGGAGTGTGTCCACATGGAGGTGTGCACAATGAACTGTTAGAATGTGTGTGTCCACAAGGAGGTATGCACACTGAACTGTTAGAATGAGTGTGTCCACACGGCGGTGTGCACAATGAACTGTTAGAATGAGTGTGCCCACATGTAGGTGTGCACACTGAACTGTAAGAATGAGTATGCACACATGGAGGTGTGCACACTGAACTGTTAGAATGTTTGTGTACACATGCAGGTGTGCACACTGAACTGTTAGAATGAGTGTGTCTCTGTGGAGGTGTGCACACTGAACTGTTAGAATGAGGGTGTCCCTGTGGAGGTGTGCACAATGAACTGTTAGAATGTGTGTGTCCACATGGAGGTGTGCTCAATGAACTGTTAGAATGAGTGTGTCCACATGGAGGTGTGCACACTGAACTGTTAGAATGAGTGTGTCCACATGGAGGTGTGCACACTGAAGTGTTAGAATTTGACCACATGGAGGTGTGCACACTGAACTGTTAGAATGAGTGTGTCCACATGGAGGTGTGCACACTGAACTGTTAGAATGAGTATGCACACATGGAGGTGTGCACACTGAACTGTTAGAATGTTTGTGTATACATGCAGGTGTGCACACTGAACTGTTAGAATGAGTGTGCCCACATGGAGTTGTGTACACTGAACTGTTAGAATGATTGTGTCCACATGGAGGTGTGCACACTGAACTGTTAGAATGACTGTGTTCATATGGAGTTGTGCACACTGAACTGTTAGAATGAGTGTGTCCACATGGAGGTGTGCACACTGAACTGTTAGAATGAGTGTGTCCACATGGAGGTGTGTACACTGAAATTTTAGATTGTGTGTGTCCACATGGAGGTGTGCACACTGAACTGTTAGAATGAGTGTGCCCACTTGGAGGTGTGCACACTCTTCTGTTAGAATGAGTATGCCCACATGGAGGTGTGCACACTGAACTGTTAGAATGAGTGTGCCCACATGGAGGTATGCACACTGAACTGTTAGAATGAGTGTGTCCACATGGAAGTATGCACACTGAAGTATTAGAATGAGTGTGTCCACTTGGAGTTGTGCACTCTGAACTGTTAGAATGAGTGTGTCCACATGGAGGTGTGCACACTGAACTGTTAGAATTTTTGTGTATACATGCAGGTGTGCACACTGAACTGTTAGAATGAGTGTGTCCCTTTGGAGGTGTGCACACTGAACTGTTAGAATGAGGGTGTCCCTGTGTAGGTGTGCACAATGAACTGTTAGAATGTGTGTGTCCACATGGAGGTGTGCACAATGAACTTTTAGAATGAGTGTGTCCCGTTGGAGGTGTGCACACTGAACTGTTAGAATGAGTGTGCCCACATGGAGTTGTGTACACTGAACTGTTAGAATGATTGTGTCCACATGGAGGTGTGCACACTGAACTGTTAGAATGACTGTGTCCACATGGAGGTGTGCACACTGAACTGTTAGAATGAGTGTGTCCACATGGAGGTGTGTACACTGAAATGTTAGATTGAGTGTGTCCACATGGAGGTGTGCACACTGAACTGTTAGAATGAGTGTGCCCACTTGGAGGTGTGCACACTCTTCTGTTAGAATGAGTATGCCCACATGGAGGTGTGCACACTGAACTGTTAGAATGAGTGTGCCCACATGGAGGTATGCACACTGAATTGTTAGAATGAGTGTGCCCACATGGAGGTGTGCACACTGAACTGTTAAAATGACTGTGTCCACATGGAGGTGTGCACACTGAACTGTTAGAATGAATGTGACCACATGGAGGTGTGCGCACTGAACTGTTAGAATGAGTGTGTCCCTGTGGAGGTGTGCACACTGAACTGTTAGAATGAGTGTGTACACATGGAGGTGTGCACACTGAACTTTTAGAATGTGTGTGTCCACATGGAGGTGTGCACACTGAACTGTTAGAATGAGTGTGCCCACATGGAGGTGTGAACACTAAACTGTTAGAATGAGTGTGTCCACATGGAGGTGTGCACACTGAACTGTTAGAATGAGTGTGCCCACATGGATTTGTGTACACTTAACTGTTAGAATGATTGTGTCCACATGGAGGTGTGCACACTGAACTGTTAGAAAACTGTGTCCACATGGAGTTGTTCACACTGAACTGTTAGAATGAGTGTGTCCCTGTGGAGGTGTGCACACTGAACTGTTAGAATGATTGTGTCCACATGGAAGTGTGCACACTGAACTGTTAGAATGAGTGTGTCCACATGGAGGTGTGTACACTGAACTGTTAGATTGAGTGTGTTCACATGGAGGTGTGCACACTGAACTATTAGAATGAGTGTGTCCACATGGAAGTGTGCACACTGAACTGTTAGAATGAGTGTGTCCACATGGAGGTGTGCACACTGAAATGTTAGAATGAGTGTGCCCACATGGAGGTGTGCACACTGAACTGTTAGAATGACTGTGTCCACATGGAGGTGGGCACACTGAACTGTTAGAATGAGTGTGCCCATATGGAGTTGTGCACACTGAACTCTTAGAATGACTGTGTGCCCATGGAGGTGTGCACACTGAACTGTTAGAATGACTGTGTCCACATGGAGGTGGGCACACTGAACTGTTAGAATGAGTGTGTCCACATGGAAGTGTGCACACTGAACTGTTAGAATGATTATGTCCACATGGAGGTGTGAACACTGAACTACTAGAATTATTGTGTCCCTGTGGAGGTGTGCACACTGAAATGTTAGAATGTGTGTGTCCACATGGAGGTGTGCACACCGAAGTGTTAGAATTTGTCCACATGGTGGTGTGCACACTGAACTGTTAGAATGAGTGTGTCCACATGGAGGTGTGCACATTGAACTGTTAGAATGTGTCCACATGCAGGTGTGCACACTGAAATGTTAGAATGAGTGTGTCCCTGTGGAGGTGTGCACAGTGAACTGTTAGAATGAGTGTGTCCATGTGGAGGTGTACACTGAAATGTTAGAATGAGTGTGTCCACATGGAGGTGTGCACACCGAAGTGTTAGAATTTGTCCACTTGGAGGTGTGCACACTGAACTGTTAGAATGAGTGTGCCCACATGGAGGTGTGCACACTGAACTGTTAGAATGACTGTGCCCACATGGAGGTGTGCACACTGAAGTGTTAGAATGAGTGTGTCCACATGGAGGTGTGCACAGTGAACTGTTAGAATGAGTGTGTCCACATGGAGGTGTGCACACTGAAGTGTTAGAATGAGTGTGTCCACAAGGAGGTGTGCACACTGAACTGTTAGAATGAGTGTGTCCCTGTGGAGGTGTGCACACTGAAATGTTAGAATGAGTGTGTCCACATGGAGGTGTGCACACTGAACTGTTAGAATGAGTGTGTCCCTGTGGAGGTGTTCACATTGAAATGTTATCATGAGTGTGTCCACATGGAGGTGTGCACACTGAAGTGTTAGTATTTGTCCACATGGAGGTGTGCACACTGAACTGTTAGAATGAGTGTATCCACATGGAGGAGTGCACACTGAACTATTAGAATGAGTGTGTCCACATGGAGGTGTGCACACTGAACTGTTAGAATGATTGTGTCCACATGGAGGTGTGCACACTGAACTGTTAGAGTGAGTGTGTCCCTGTGGAGGTGAGCACACTGAACTGTTAGGATGAGTGTGTCCACATGGAGGTGTGCACACTGAACTGTTAGAATGAGTGTGTCCCTGTGGAGGTGTTCACATTGAAATGTTATCATGAGTGTGTCCACATGGAGGTGTGCACACTGAAGTGTTAGTATTTGTCCACATGGAGGTGTGCACACTGAACTGTTAGAATGAGTGTGTCCACATGGAGGTGTGCACACTGAACTGTTAGAATGAGTGTGTCCACATGGAGGTGTGCACACTGAACTGTTAGAATGAGTGTGCCCACATGGAGATATGCACACTGAACTGTTAGAATTTCTCCACATGCAGGTGTGCACACTGAACTGTTAGAATGAGTGTGTCCCTGTGGAGGTGTACACACTGAACTGTTAGAATGAGTGTGTCCGCATGTAGGTGTGCACACTGAAATGTTAGAATGACTGTGCCCACATGGAGGTGTGCACACTGAACTGTTAGAATGAGTGTGCCCACATGGAGTTGTGCACACTGAACGGTTAAAATGAGTGTGCCCACATGGAAGTGTGCACACTGAACTGTTAGAATGAGTGTGTCCACATGGAGGTGTGCACACTGAAATGTTAGAATGAGTGTGCCCTCATGTAGTTGTGCACACTGAACTGTTAGAATGACTGTGTCCACATGGAGGTGGGCACACTGAACTGTTAGAATGAGTGTGCCCACATGGAGTTGTGCACACTGAACTGTTAGAATGACTGTGTGCCCATGGAGGTGTGCACACTGAACTGTTGGAATGACTGTGTCCACATGGAGGAGGGCACACTGAACTGTTAGAATGAGTGTGTCCACATGGAATTGTGCACACTGAACTGTTAGAATGATTATGTCCACATGGAGGTGTGAACACTGAACTATTAGAATTATTGTGTCCCTGTGGAGGTGTGCACACTGAAATGTTAGAATGTGTGTGTCCACATGGAGGTGTGCACACCGAAGTGTTAGAATTTGTTCACATGGAGGTGTGCACACTGAACTGTTAGAATGAGTGTGTCCACATGGAGGTGTGCACATTGAACTGTTAGAATGTGTCCACATGCAGGTGTGCACACTGAAATGTTAGAATGAGTGTGTCCCTGTGGAGGTGTGCACAGTGAACTGTTAGAATGAGTGTGTCCATGTGGAGGTGTGTACACTGAAATGTTAGAATGAGTGTGTC
Source organism: Peromyscus eremicus (assembly GCF_949786415.1). Lineage (NCBI taxonomy): Eukaryota > Metazoa > Chordata > Mammalia > Rodentia > Cricetidae > Peromyscus > Peromyscus eremicus. Next base: position 191,109 of record NW_026734853.1, on the reverse strand, counting down.
CACATGGAGGTGTGCACACCGAAGTGTTAGAATTTGTCCACTTGGAGGTGTGCACACTGAAATGTTAGAATGAGTGTGCCCACATGGAGGTGTGCACACTGAACTGTTAGAATGACTGTGCCCACATGGAGGTGTGCACACTGAACTGTTAGAATGAGTGTGTCCACATGGAGGTGTGCACAGTGAACTGTTAGAATGAGTGTGTCCACATGGAGTTGTGCACACTGAAGTGTTAGAAAGAGTGTGTCCACAAGGAGGTGTGCACACTGAACTGTTAGAATGAGTGTGTCCCTGTGGAGGTGTGCACACTGAAATGTTAGAATGAGTGTGTCCACATGGAGTTGTGCACACTGAACTGTTAGAATTTGTCCACATGGAGGTGTGCACACTGAACTGTTAGAATGAGTGTGTCCACAAGGAGGTGTGCACACTGAACTGTTAGAATGAGTGTGTCCCTGTGGAAGTGTGCACACTGAACTGTTAGAATGTGTCCACATGGAGGTGTGCACACTGGACTGTTAGAATGAGTGTGCCCACAGGGAGTTGTGCACACTGAACTGTTAGAATGAGTGTGTCCACATGGAGGTGTGCACACTGAACTGTTAGAATGAGTGTGCCCACATGGAGATGTGCACACTGAACTGTTAGAATGAGTGTGTCCCTGTGGAGGTGTGCACACTGAACTGTTAGAATGAGTGTGCCCACATGGAGGTGTACACAGAAATGTTAGAATGACTGTGTGCACATGGAGGTGTGCACACTGAACTGTTAGAATGAGTGTGTCCCTGTGGAGGTGTGCACACTGAACTGTTAGAATGAGTGAATCCACATGGAGGTGTGCACACTGAACTGTTAGAATGAGTGTGTCCACATGGAGGTGTGCACACTGAACTTTTAGAATGAGTGTGCCCACATGGAGGTGTGCACACTGAACTGTTAGAATATGTCCACATGGAGGTGTGCACACTGTATTGTTAGAATGAGTGTGTCCACATGGAGGTGTGCACACTGAACTGTTAGAATGAGTATGCCCACATGGAGGTGTGCACACTGAACTGTTAGAATGACTGTGACCACATAGAGGTGTGCACACTGAACTGTTAGAATATGTCTACATGGAGGTGTGCACAATGTATTGTTAGAATGAGTGTGTCCACATGGAGTTGTGCACACTGCACTGTTAGAATGAGTGTGTCCACATGGAGGTGTGCACACTGAAATGTTAGGATGTGTCCACATGGAGGTGTGCACATTGAACTGTTAGAATGATTATGTCCACATGGAGGTGTGAACACTGAACTATTAGAATTATTGTGTCCCTGTGGAGGTGTGCACACTGAAATGTTAGAATGTGTGTGTCCACATGGAGGTGTGCACACCGAAGTGTTAGAATTTGTCCACATGGAGTTGTGCACACTGAACTGTTAGAACGAGTGTGTCCACATGGAGGTGTGCACACTGAACTGTTAGAATGTGTCCACATGCAGGTGTGCCCACTGAAATGTTAGAATGAGTGTGTCCCTGTGGAGGTGTGCACAGTGAACTGTTAGAATGAGTGTGTCCCTCTGGAGGTGTGTACACTGAAATGTTAGAATGAGTGTGTCCACATGGAGGTGTGCACACCGAAGTGTTAGAATTTGTCCACATGGAGGTGTGCACACTGAAATGTTAGAATGAGTGTGCCCACATGGAGGTGTGCACACTGAACTGTTAGAATGACTGTGCCTACATGGAGGTGTGCACACTGAACTGTTAGAATGACTGTGTCCACATGGAGGTGTGCACAGTGAACTGTTAGAATGAGTGTGTCCACATGGAGGTGTGCACACTGAACTGTTAGAATGAGTGTGTCCACAAGGAGGTGTGCACACTGAACTGTTAGAATGAGTGTGTCCCTGTGGAGGTGTGCACACTGAAATGTTAGAATGAGTGTGTCCACATGGAGGTGTGCACACTGAACTGTTAGAATGAGTGTGTCCCTGTGGAGGTGTGCACACTTAACTGTTAGAATGAGTGTGCCCACATGGAGGTGTGCACACTGAACTGTTAGAATGAGTGTGCGCACATGGAGGTGTGCACACTGAACTGTTAGAATGAGTGTGCCCACATGGAGGTGTGCACACTGAACTGTTAGAATGAGTGTGTCCACATGGAGGTGTGCACACTGAACTGTTCGAATGAGTGCGCCCACATGGAGGTGTGCACACTGAACTGTAACAATGAGTGTATCCCTGTGGAGCTGTGCACACTGAACTGTTAGAATGAGTGTGTCCACAAGGAGGTGTGCACACTGAACTGTTAGAATGAGTGTGTCCCTGTGGAGGTGTGCACACTGAAATGTTAGAATGAGTGTTTCCATATGGAGGTGTGCACACTGAACTGTTAGAATGAGTGTGTCCCTGTGGAGGTGTGCACACTGAACTGTTAGAATGAGTGTGCCCACATGGAGGTGTGCACACTGAACTGTTAGAATGAGTGTGCGCACATGGAGGTGTGCACACTGAACTGTTAGAATGAGTGTGCCCACATGGAGGTGTGCACACTGAACTGTTAGAATGAGTGTGTCCACATGGAGGTGTGCACACTGAACTGTTAGAATGGGTGTGTCCACATTTAGGTGTGCACACTGAACTGTTACAATGAGTGTATCCCTGTGGAGGTGTGCACACTGAACTGTTCGAATGAGTGTGCCCACATGGAGGTGTGCACACTGAACTGTTAGAATGAGTGTGTCCACATGGAGGTGTGCACACTGAACTGTTAGAATGGGTGTGTCCACATGGAGGTGTGCACACAGAACTGTTAGAATGAGTGTGCCCACTTGGAGGTGGGCACACTCTCCTGTTAGAATGAGTATGCCCACATGGAGGTGTGCACACTGAACTGTTAGAATGAGTGTGCCCACATGGAGGTGTGCACACTTAACTGTTAGAATGAGTGTGTCCACATGGAGGTGTGCACACTGAACTGTTCGAATGAGTGCGCCCACATGGAGGTGTGCACACTGAACTGTAACAATGAGTGTATCCCTGTGGAGCTGTGCACACTGAACTGTGAGAATGAGTGTGCCCACATGGAGGTGTGCACACTGAACTGTTAGAATGAGTGTGTCCACATGGAGGTGTGCACACTGAACTGTTAGAATGAGTGTGTCCACATGGAGGTGAGCACACTGAACTGTTAGAATGAGTGTGCCCACTTGGAGGTGTGCACACTCTTCTGTTTAGGATGAGTATGCCCACATGGAGGTGTGCACACCGAACTCTTAGAATGAGTGTGCCCACATGTTGGGGTAAACACTGAACTGTTAGAATGAGTGTGTCCATATGGAGGTATGCACACTGAACTGTTAGAATGAGTGTGTCCACATGGAGTTGTGCACACTGAACTGTTAGAATGACTGTGTCCACATGGAGGTGTGCACACTGAACTTTAGAATGACTGCGACCACATGGAGGTGTGCACACTGAACCGTTAGAATGAGTGTGTACACATGGAGGTGTGCACACTGAACTTTTAGAATGTGTGTGTACACATGGAGGTGTGCACCCTGAACTGTTAGAATGAGTGTGCCCACATGGAGGTGTGCACACTAAACTGTTAGAATGAGTTTGTCCACACGGAGGTGTGCACACTGAACTGTTAGAATGAGTGTGCCCACATGGATGTGTGCACACTGAACTGTTAGAATGAGTGTGCGCACATGGAGTTGTGCACACTGAACTGTTAGAATGATTGTGCCCACATGGAAGTGTGCACACTGAACTGTTAGAATGAGTGTGTCCACATGGAGGTGTGCACACTGAACTGTTAGAATGAGTGTGTCCACATGGAGGTGTGCACACTGAACTGTTACAATGAGTGTATCCCTGTGGAGGTGTGCACACTGAACTGGTAGAATGAGTGTGCCCACATGGAGGTGTGCACACTGAACTGTTAGAATGAGTGTGTCCACATGGAGGTGTGCACACTGAACTGTTAGAATGGGTGTGTCCACATGGAGGTGTGCACACAGAACTGTTAGAATGAGTGTGCCCACTTGGAGGTGGGCACACTCTCCTGTTAGAATGAGTATGCCCACATGGAGGTGTGGACACTGAACTGTTAGAATGAGTGTGCCCACATGGAGGTGTGCACACTTAACTGTTAGAATGAGTGTGTCCACATGGAGGTGTGCACACTGATCTGTTCGAATGAGTGCGCCCACATGGAGGTGTGCACACTGAACTGTAACAATGAGTGTATCCCTGTGGAGCTGTGCACACTGAACTGTTAGAATGTGTGTGCCCTCATGGTGGGGTGCACACTGAACTGTTAGAATGAGTGTGTCCCTGTGGAGGTGTGCACACTGAACTGTTAGAATGAGTGTGTCCATATGGAGGTGTGCACACTGAACTGTTAGAATGAGTGTGTACACATGGAGGTGTCCACACTGAACTTTTGGAATGAGTGTGCCCACTTGGAGTTTTGCACACTGAACTGTTAGAATATGTCCACATGGAGGTGTGGACACTGTATTGTTAGAATGAGTGTGTCCACATGGAGGTGTGCACACTGAACTGTTAGAATGAGTGTGTCCACATGGAGGTGTGCACACTGAACTGTTCAATTGAGTGTGACCACATGAAGTTGTGCCCACTGAACTGTTAGAATGAGTGTGTCCAAATGGAGGTGTGCACACTGAACTGTTAGGATGTGTCCACATGGAGGTGTGCACACTGAACTGTTAGAATGATTATGTCCACATGGAGGTGTGAACACTGAACTATTAGAATTATTGTGTCCTTGTGGAGGTGTGCACACTGAAATGTTAGAATGTGTGTGTCCACATGGAGGTGTGCACACCAAAGTGTTAGAATTTGTCCACATGGAGGTGTGCACACTGAACTGTTAGAATGAGTGTGTCCACATGGAGGTGTGCACCCTGAACTATTAGAATGTGTCCACATGCAGGTGTGCACACTGAAATGTTAGAATGAGTGTGTCCCTGTGGAGGTGTGCAGAGTGAACTGTTAGAATGAGTGTGTCCCTGTGGAGGTGTGTACACTGAAATGTTAGAATGAGTGTGTCCACATGGAGGTGTGCACACCGAAGTGTTAGAATTTGTCCACATGGAGGTGTGCACACTGAACTGTTAGAATGAGTGTGTCATCTTGGAGGTGTGCACAGTGAACTGTTAGAATGAGTGTGTCCACATGGAGGTGTGCACACTGAACTGTTAGAATGTGTGTGTCCACATGGAGGTGTGCACACCGAAGTGTTAGAATTTGTCCACATGGAGTTGTGCACACTGAACTGTTAGAATGAGTGTGTCCACATGGAGGTGTGCACACTGAACTGTTAGAATGTGTCCACATGCAGGTGTGCACACTGAAATGTTAGAATGAGTGTGTCCCTGTGGAGGTGTGCACACTGAACTGTTAGAATGAGTGTGCCCACATGGAGGTGTGCACACTGAACTGTTAGAATGACTGTGCCCACATGGAGGTGTGCACACTGAACTGTTAGAATGAGTGTGTCCACATGGAGTTGTGCACAGTGAACTGTTAGAATGAGTGTGTCCACATGGAGGTGTGCACACTGAAATGTTAGAATGAGTGTGCCCACATTTAGTTGTGCACACTGAACTGTTAGAATGACTGTGTCCACATGGAGGTAGGCACACTGAACGGTTAGAATGAGTGTGCCCACATGGAGTTGTGCACACTGAACTGTTAGAATGACTGTGTGCACATGGAGGTGTGCACACTGAACTGTTAGAATGACTGTGTCCACATGGAGGTGGGCACACTGAACTGTTAGAATGAGTGTGCCCACATGGAGGTGTGCACACTGAACTGTTAGAATGACTGTGGCCACATGGAGGTGTGCACACTGAATTGTTAGAATGAGTGTGTCCCTGTGGAAGTGTACACACTGAACTGTTAGAATGAGTGTGTCCACATGGAGGTGTGCACACTGAACTGTTAGAATGAGTGTGTACACATGGAGGTGGCCACACTGAACTTTTGGAATGAGTGTGCCCACTTGGAGGTTTGCACACTGAACTGTTAGAATATGTCCACATGGAGGTGTGGACACTGTATTGTTAGAATGAGTGTGCCCACATGGAGGTGTGCACACTGAACTGTTAGAATGAGTGTGCCCACATGGAGGTGTGCACACTGAACTGTTAAAATGAGTGTGCCCACATGGAGGTGTGCACACTGAACTGTTAGGATGTGTCCACATGGAGGTGTGAACACTGAACTATTAGAATTATTGTGTCCTTGTGGAGGTGTGCACACTGAACTGTTAGAATGAGTGTGTCCCTGTGGAGGTGTGCACACTGAACTGTTAGAATGAGTGTGTCCACATGGAGGTGTGTACACTGAAATGTTAGATTGAGTGTGTCCACATGGAGGTGTGCACACTGAACTGTTAGAATGAGTGTGCCCACTTGGAGGTGTGCACACTCTTCTGTTAGAATGAGTATGCCCACATGGAGGTGTGCACACTGAACTGTTAGAATGAGTGTGCCCACATGGAGGTATGTACACTGAACTGTTAGAATGAGTGTACCCACATGGAGGTGTGCACACTGAACTGTTAGAATGACTGTGTCCACATGGAGGTGTGCACACTGAACTGTTAGAATGAATGTGACCACATGGAGGTGTGCGCACTGAACTGTTAGAATGAGTGTGTCCCTGTGGAGGTGTGCACACTGAACTGTTAGAATGAGTGTGTACACACGTAGGTGTGCACAATGTATCGTTAGAATGAGTGTGTCCACATGGATTTGTGCACACTGAACTGTTAGAATGAGTGTGTCCACATGGAGGTGTGCACACTGAACTGTTAGAATGAGTGTGTCCACATGGAGGTGTGCACACTGAACTGTGAGAATGAGTGTGTCCACATGGAGGTGTGCACACTGAACTGTGAGAATGAGTGTGCCCACATGGAGGTGTGCACACTGAACTGTTCGAATGAGTGTGTCCACATGGAGGTGTGCACACTGAACTGTTAGAATGACTGTGTCCACATGGAGGTATGCACACTGAACTGTTAGAATGACTGTGCCCACATGGAGGTGTTCACACTGAACTGTTAGAATGAGTGTGTCCACATGGAGGTGTGCACACTGAACTGTTAGAATGAGTGTGTCCCTGTGGAGGTGTGCACACTGAACTGTTAGAATGAGTGTGTCCGCATGTAGGTGTGCACACTGAAATGTTAGAATGACTGTGCCCACATGGAGGTGTGCACACTGAACTGTTAGAATGAGTGTGCCCACATGGAGGTGTGCACACTGAACTGTTAAAATGAGTGTGCCCACATGGAGGTGTGCACACTGAACTGTTAGAATGAGTGTGTCCACATGGAGGTGTGCACACTGAAATGTTACAATGAGTGTATCCCTGTGGAGGTGTGCACACTGAACTGTTAGAATGAGTGTGCCCACATGGAGGTGTGCACACTGAACTGTTAGAATGAGTGTGTCCACATGGAGGTGTGCACACCCGAACTGTTAGAATGGGTGTGGCCACATGGAGGTGTGCACACAGAACTGTTAGAATGAGTGTGCCCACTTGGAGGTGGGCACACTCTTCTGTTAGAATGAGTATGCCCACATGAGGTGTGCACACTGAACTGTTAGAATGAGTGTGCCCACATGGAGGTGTGCACACTGAACTGTTAGAATGACTGTGTCCACATGGAGGTGTGCACACTTAAATGTTAGAATGAGTGTGTCCACATGGAGGTGTGCACCCTGAACTTTTCAAATGAGTGTGTCCACATGGAGGTGTGCACACTGAACTGTTACAATGAGTGTATCCCTGTGGAGCTGTGCACACTGAACTGTTAGAATGAGTGTGCCCACATGGAGGTGTGCACACTGAACTGTTAGAATGACTGTGTCCACATGGAGATGTGCACACTGAACTGTTAGAATGAGTATGCCGACATGGAGGTGTGCACACTGAACTGTTAGAATGAGTGTGCCCACATGGAGGTGTGTACACTGAACTGTTAGAATGAGTGTGTCCACATGGAGGTGTGCACACTTAAATGTTAGAATGAGTGTGTCCACATGGAGGTGTGCACACTGAACTGTTCAAATGAGTGTGTCCACATGGAGGTGTGCACACTGAACTGTTACAATGAGTGTATCCCTGTGGAGCTGTGCTCACTGAACTGTTAGAATGAGTGTGCCCACATGGAGGTGTGCACACTGAACTGTTAGAATGAGTGTGTCCACATGGAGGTATGCACACTGAACTGTTAGAATGAGTGTGTCCACATGGAGGTGTGCACACTGAACTGTTAGAATGAGTGTGCCCACTTGGAGGTGTGCACACTCTTCTGTTAGAATGAGTATGCCCACATGGAGGTGTGCACACTTAACTGTTAGAATGAGTGTGCCCACATGGAGGGGTGAACACTGAACTGTTAGAATGAGTGTGTCCACATGGAGGTATGCACACTGAACTGTTAGAATGAGTGTGTCCACATGGAGGTTTGCACACTGAACTGTTAGAATGACTGTGTCCACATGGAGGTGTGCACACTGAACTTTAGAATGACTGCGACCACATGGAGGTGTGCACACTGAATTGTTAGAATGAGTGTGTACACATGGAGGTGTGCACACTGAACTTTTAGAATGTGTATGTCCACATGGAGGTGTGCACACTGAACTGTTAGAATGAGTGTGCCCACATGGAGGTGTGCACACTAAACTGTTAGAATGAGTTTGTCCACACGGAGGTGTGCACACTGAACTGTTAGAATGAGTGTGCCCACTTGGAGGTATGCACACTCTTCTGTTAGAATGAGTATGCCCACATGGAGGTGTGCACACTGAACTGTTAGAATGAGTGTGCCCACATGGAGGTATGCACACTGAACTGTTAGAATGAGTGTGCCCACATGGAGGTGTGCACACTGAACTGTTAGAATGACTGTGTCCACATGGAGGTGTGCACACTGAACTGTTAAAATGAATGTGACCACATGGAGGTATGCGCACTGAACTGTTAGAATGAGTGTGTCCCTGTGGAGGTGTGCACACTGAACTGTTAGAATGAGTGTGTCCACATGGAGGTGTGTACACTGAAATGTTAGATTGAGTGTGTCCACATGAAGGTGTGCACACTGAACTGTTAGAATGAGTGTGCCCACTTGGAGGTGTGCACACTCTTCTGTTAGAATGAGTATGCCCACATGGAGGTGTGCACACTGAACTGTTAGAATGAGTGTGCCCACATGGAAGTATGCACACTGAACTGTTAGAATGAGTGTGCCCACATGGAGGTGTGCACACTGAACTGTTAGAATGACTGTGTCCACATGGAGGTGTGCACACTGAACTGTTAAAATGACTGTGTCCACATGGAGGTGTGCACATTGAACTGTTAGAATGACTGTGCCCACATGGAGGTGTTCACACTGAACTGTTAGAATGAGTGTGTCCCTGTGGAGGTGTGCACACTGAACTGTTAGAATGTGTGTGTCCACATGGAGGTGTGCACACTGAAATGTTAGAATGACTGTGCCCACATGGAGGTGTGAACACTAAACTGTTAGAATGAGTGTGTCCACATGGAGGTGTGCACACTGAACTGTTAGAATGAGTGTGCCCACATGGATGTGTGCACACTGAACTGTTAGAATGAGTGTGTCCACATGGAGGTGTGCACACTGAAATGTTACAATGAGTGTATCCCTGTGGAGGTGTGCACACTGAACTGTTAGAATGAGTGTGCCCACATGGAGGTGTGCACACTGAACTGTTAGAATGAGTGTGTCCACATGGAGGTGTGCACACCCGAACTGTTAGAATGAGTGTGTCCACATGGACGTGTGCACACTGAACTGTTACAATGAGTGTATCCCTGTGGAGCTGTGCACACTGAACTGTTAGAATGAGTGTGCACACATGGAGGTGTGCACACTGAACTGTTAGAATGAGTGTGCCCACATGGAGGTGTGCATACTGAACTGTTAGAATGAGTGTGCCCACTTGGAGGAGTGCACACTCTTCTGTTAGAATGAGTGTGTCCACATGGAGGTGTGCACACTGAACTGTTAGAATGAGTGTGCCCACATGGAGGTGTGCACACTGAACTGTTAGAATGAGTGTGTCCACATGGAGGTGTGCACACCCGAACTGTTAGAATGGGTGTGTCCACATGGAGGTGTGCACACAGAACTGTTAGAATGAGTGTGCCCACTTGGAGGTGGGCACACTCTTCTGTTAGAATGAGTATGCCCACATGGAGGTGTGCACACTGAACTGTTAGAATGAGTGTGCCCACATGGAGGTGTGCACACTGAACTGTTAGAATGAGTGTGTCCACATGGAGGTGTGCACACTTAAATGTTAGAATGAGTGTGTCCACATGGAGGTGTGCACACTGAACTGTTCAAATGAGTGTGCCCACATGGAGGTGTGCACACAGAACTGTTAGAATGACTGTGCCCACATGGAGGTGTGCACACTGAACTGTTAGAATGACTGTGTCCACATGGAGGTGTGCACACTGAACTTTAGAATGACTGCGACCACATGGAGGTGTGCACACTGAATTGTTAGAATGAGTGTGTACACATGGAGGTGTGCACACTGAACTTTAAGAATGTGTGTGTCCACATGGAGGTGTGCACACTGAACTGTTAGAATGAGTGTGCCCACATGGAGGTGTGCACACTAAACTGTTAGAATGAGTTTGACCACACGGAGGTGTGCACACTGAACTGTTAGAATGAGTGTGCCCACTTGGAGGTGTGCACACTCTTCTGTTAGAATGAGTATGCCCACATGGAGGTGTGCACACTGAACTGTTAGAATGAGTGTGCCCACATGGAGGTATGCACACTGAACTGTTAGAATGAGTGTGCCCACATGGAGGTGTGCACACTGAACTGTTAGAATGACTGTGTCCACATGGAGGTGTGCACACTGAACTGTTAAAATGAATGTGACCACATGGAGGTATGCGCCCTGAACTGTTAGAATGAGTGTGTCCCTGTGGAGGTGTGCACACTGAACTGTTAGAATGAGTGTGTCCACATGGAGATGTGTACACTGAAATGTTAGATTGAGTGTGTCCACATGGAGGTGTGCACACTGAACTGTTAGAATGAGTGTGCCCACTTGGAGGTGTGCACACTCTTCTGTTAGAATGAGTATGCCCACATGGAGGTGTGCACACTGAACTGTTAGAATGAGTGTGCCCACATGGAGGTGTGCACACTGAACTGTTAAAATTAATGTGACCACATAAAGGTATGCGCACTGAACTGTTAGAATGAGTGTGTCCCTGTGGAGGTGTGCACACTGAACTGTTAGAATGAGTGTGTAAACATGGAGGTGTGCACACTGAACTTTTAGAATGTGTGTGTCCACATGGAGGTGTGCACACTGAACTGTTAGAATGAGTGTGCCCACATGGAGGTGTGAACACTAAACTGTTAGAATGAGTGTGTCCACATGGAGGTGTGCACACTGAACTGTTAGAATGAGTGTGCCCACATGGATTTGTGTACACTGAACTGTTAGAATGATTGTGTCCACATGGAGGTTGCACACTGAACTGATAGAATGACTGTGTCCACATGGAGGTGTGCACACAGAACTGTTAGAATGAGTGTGTCCCTGTGGAGGTGTGCACACTGAACTGTTAGAATGATTGTGTCCACATGGAGGTGTGCACACTGAACTGTTAGAATGAGTGTGTCCACATGGAGGTGTGTACACTGAACTGTTAGATTGAGTGTGTTCACATGGAGGTGTGCACACTGAACTATTAGAATGAGTGTGTCCACATGGAAGTGTGCACACTGAACTGTTAGAATGAGTGTGCCCACATGAAGGTGTGCACACTGAACTGTTAGAATGAGTGTGTCCACATGGAGGTGTGCACACTGAACTGTTAGAATTAGTGTATCCCTGTGGAGATGTGCACACTGAACTATTAAAATGAGTGTGCCCACATGGAGGTGTGCACACTGAACTGTTAGAATATGTCCACATGTAGGTGTGCACAATGTATTGTTAGAATGAGTGTGTCCACATGGAGTTGCGCACACTTAACTGTTAGAATGAGTGTGTCCACATGGAGGTGTGCACACTGAACTGTTAGAATGAGTGTGTCCACATGGACGTGTGCACACTGAACTGTGAGAATGAGTGTGTCCACATGGAGGTGTGCACACTGAACTGTTAGAATGAGTGTGCCCACATGGAGGTGTGCAAAACTGAACTGTTAGAATGACTGTGTCCACATGGAGGTGTGCACACTGAACTGTTAGAATGACTGTGTCCACATGGAGGTGTGCACATTGAACTGTTAGAATGACTGTGCCCACATGGAGATGTTCACACTGAACTGTTAGAATGAGTGTGTCCCTGTGGAGGTGTGCACACTGAACTGTTAGAATGAGTGTGTCCGCATGTAGGTGTGCACACTGAAATGTTAGAATGTCTGTGCCCACATGGAGGTGTGCACACTGAACTGTTAGAATGAGTGTGCCCACATGGAGGTGTGCACACTGAACTGTTAAAATGAGTGTGCCCACATGGAGGTGTGCACACTGAACTGTTAGAATGAGTGTGTCCACATGGAGGTGTGCACACTGAAATGTTAGAATGAGTGTGCCCACATGTAGTTGTGCACACTGAACTGTTAGAATGACTGTGTCCACATGGAGGTGGGCACACTGAACTGTTAGAATGAGTGTGCCCACATGGAGTTGTGCACACTGAACTGTTAGAATGACTGTGTGCCCATGGAGTTGTACCCACTGAACTGTTAGAATGACTGTGTCCACATGGAGATGGGCACACTGAACTGTTAGAATGAGTGTGTCCACATGGAAGTGTGCACACTGAACTGTTAGAATGTTTATGTCCACATGGAGGTGTGAACACTGAACTATTAGAATTATTGTGTCCCTGTGGAGGTGTGCACACTGAAATGTTAGAATGTGTGTGTCCACATGGAGGTGTGCACACCGAAGTGTTAGAATTTGTCCACATGGAGGTGTGCACACTGAACTGTTAGAATGAGTGTGTCCACATGGAGGTGTGCACATTGAACTGTTAGAATGTGTCCACATGCAGGTGTGCACACTGAAATGTTAGAATGATTGTGTCCCTGTGGAGGTGTGCACAGTGAACTGTTAGAATGAGTGTGTCCATGTGGAGGTGTGCACACTGAAATGTTAGAATGAGTGTGTCCGCATGAAGGTTTGCACACCGAAGTGTTAGAATTTGTCCACTTCGAGGTGTGCACACTGAACTGTTAGAATGACTGTGCCCACATGGAGGTGTGCACACTGAACTGTTAGAATGATTGTGTCCACATGGAGGTGTGCACACTGAACTGTTAGAATGAGTGTGTCCACATGGAGGTGTGCACACTGAACTGTTAGAATGAGTGTGTCCACATGGAGGTGTGTACACTGAACTGTTAGATTGAGTGTGTTCACATGGAGGTGTGCACACTGAAATATTAGAATGAGTGTGCCCACATGGAGGTGTGCACACTGAACTGTTAGAATGAGTGTGCCCACATGGAGTTGTGCACACTGAACTGTTAGAATATGTCCACCTGTAGGTGTGCACATGTAGTTGTGCACACTGAACTGTTAGAATGAATGTGTCCACATGGAGGTGGGCACACTGAACTGTTAGAATGAGTGTGCCCACATGGAGTTGTGCACACTGAACTGTTAGAATGACTGTGTGCCCATGGAGGTGTGCACACTGAACTGTTAGAATGACTGTGTCCACATGGAGGTGGGCACACTAAACTGTTAGAATGAGTGTGTCCACATGGAAGTGTGCACACTGAACTGTTAGAATGATTATGTCCACATGGAGGTGTGAACACTGAACTATTAGAATTATTGTGTCCCTGTGGAGGTGTGCACACTGAAATGTTAGAATGTGTGTGTCCACATGGAGGTGTGCACACCGAAGTGTTAGAATTTGTCCACATGGAGGTGTGCACACTGAACTGTTAGAATGAGTGTGTCCCTGTGGAGGTGCACAGTGAACTGTTAGAATGAGTGTGCCCACATGGAGGTGTGCACACTGAACTGTTAGAATGACTGTGCCCACATGGAGGTGTGCACACTGAACTGTTAGAATGAGTGTGTCCACATGGAGGTGTGCACAGTGAACTGTTAGAATGAGTGTATCCACATGGAGGTGTGCACACTGAACTGTTAGAATGAGTGTGTCCACAAGGAGGTGTGCACACTGAACTGTTAGAATGAGTGTGTCCCTGTGGAGGTGTGCACACTGAACTGTTAGAATGTGTCCACATTGAGGTGTGCACACTGGACTGTTAGAATGAGTGTGCCCACATGGAGTAGTGCACACTGAACTGTTAGATTGAGTGTGACTACATGGAGGTGTGCACACTGAACTGTTAGAATGATTGTGTCCATATGGAGGTGTGTACACTGAACTGTTAGAATGAGTGTGTCCCTGTGGAGGTGTGCACACTGAACTGTTAGGATGAGTGTGTCCACATGGAGGTGTGCACACTGAACTGTTAGAATGTGTGTGTCCCTGTGGAGGTGTTCACATTGAAATGTTAGAATGAGTGTGTCCACATGGAGGTGTGCACACTGAAGTGTTAGTATTTGTCCACATGGAGGTGTGCACACTGAACTGTTAGAAGAAGTGTGTCCCTGTGGAGGTGTGCACACTGAACTGTTAGAATGAGTGTGCACACATGGAGGTGTGCACACTGAACTTTTAGAATGAGTGTGCCCACATGGAGGTGTGCACACTGAACTGTTAGAATGAGTGTGTCCACTTGGAGGTGTGCACACTGAACTGTTAGAATGAGTGTGCCCACATGGAGTTGTGTACACTGAACTGTTAGAATTATTGTGTCCACATGGAGGTGAGCACACTGAACTGTTAGAATGATTGTGTCCACATGGAGGTGTGCACACTGAACTGTTAGAATGAGTGTGTCCACATGGAGGTGTGCACACTGTATTGTTAGAATGAGTGTGTCCACATGGAGGTGTGCACACTGAACAGTTAGAATGAGTATGCCCACATGGAGGTGTGCACACTGAACTGTTAGAATGACTGTGACCACATGGAGGTGTGCACACTGAACTGTTAGAATATGTCCACATGGAGGTGTGCACAATGTATTGTTAGAATGAGTGTGTCCACATGGAGTTGTGCACACTGAACTGTTAGAATGAGTGTGTCCACATGGAGGTGTGCACACTGAACTGTTAGAATGTGTCCACATGCAGGTGTGCACACTGAAATGTTAGAATGAGTGTGTCCCTGTGGAGGTGTGCACAGTGAACTGTTAGAATGAGTGTGTCCCTGTGGATGTGTGTACACTGAAATGTTAGAATGAGTGTGTCCACATGGAGGTGTGCACACCGAAGTGTTAGAATTTGTCCACATGGAGGTGTGCACACTGAACTGTTAGAATGAGTGTGCCCACATGGAGGTGTGCACACTGAACTGTTAGAATGACTGTGCCCACATGGAGGTGTGCACACTGAACTGTTACAATGAGTGTATCCCTGTGGAGCTGTGCACACTGAACTGTTAGAATGAGTGTGCCCACATGGAGGTGTACACACTGAACTGTTAGAATGAGTGTGTCCACATGGAGGTGTGAACACTGAACTGTTAGCATGAGTGTGTCCTCATGGAGGTGTGCACACTGAACTGTTAGAATGAGTGTGCCCACTTGGAGGTGTGCACACTCTTCTGTTAGAATGAGTATGCCCACATGGAGGTGTGCACACTGAACTGTTAGAATGAGTGTGCCCACATGGAGGGGTGAACACTGAACTGTTAGAATGAGTGTGTCCACATGGAGGTATGCACACTGAACTGTTAGAATGAGTGTGTCCACATGGAGGTGTGCACACTGAACTGTTAGAATGACTGTGTCCCCATGGAGGTGTGCACACTGAACTGTTAGAATGACTGTGTCCACATGGAGGTGTGCACACTGAACTGTGAGAATGAGTGTGTCCACATGGAGGTGTGCACACTGAACTGTTAGAATGAGTGTGCCCACATGCAGGTGTGCACACTGAACTGTTAGAATGACTGTGTCCCCATGGAGGTGTGCACACTGAACTGTTAGAATGACTGTGTCCACATGGAGGTGTGCACATTGAATGACTGTGTCCACATGGAGTTGTGAACACTGAACTATTAGAATTATTGTGTCCCTGTGGAGGTGTGCACACTGAAATGTTAGAATGTGTGTGTCCACATGGAGGTGTGCACACCAAAGTGTTAGAATTTGTCCACATGGAGTTGTGCACACTGAACTGTTAGAATGAGTGTGTCCACATGGAGGTGTGCACACTGAACTGTTGGAATGTGTCCACATGCAGGTGTGCACACTGAAATGTTAGAATGAGTGTGTCCCTGTGGAGGTGTGCACAGTTTACTGTTAGAATGAGTGTGTCCCTGTGGAGGTGTGTACACTGAAATGTTAGAATGAGTGTGTCCACATGGAGGTGTGCACCCCGAAGTGTTAGAATTTGTCCACATGGAGGAGTGCACACTGAACTGTTAGAATGAGTGTGCCCACATGGAGGTGTGCACACTGAACTGTTAGAATGACTGTGCCCACATGGAGGTGTGCACACTGAACTGTTAGAATGAGTGTGTCCACATGGAGTTGTGCACAGTGAACTGTTAGAATAAGTGTGTCCACATGGAGGTGTGCACACTGAACTGTTAGAATGAGTGTGTCCCTGTGGAGGTGTACACACTGAACTGTTAGAATGAGTGTGTCCCTGTGGAGCTGTGCACACTGAAATGTTAGAATGAGTGTGTCCACATGGAGGTGTGCACACTGAACTGTTAGAATGACTGTGTCCACATGGAGGTGGGCACATTGAACTGTTAGAATGACTGTGCCCACATGGAGGTGTTCACACTGAACTGTTAGAATGAGTGTGTCCCTGTGGAGGTGTGCACACTGAACTGTTAGAATGAGTGTGTCCGCATGTAGGTGTGCACACTGAAATGTTAGAATGACTGTGCCCACATGGAGGTGTGCACACTGAAATGTTAGAATGACTGTTCCCACATGGAGGTGTGCACACTGAACTGTTAAAATGAGTGTGCCCACATGGAGGTGTGCACACTGAACTTTTAGAATGAGTGTGTCCACATGGAGGTGTGCACACTGAAATGTTAGAATGAGTGTGCCCACATGTAGTTGTGCGCACTGAACTGTTAGAATGACTGTGTCCACATGGAGGTGGGCACACTGAACTGTTAGAATGAGTGTGCCCACATGGAGTTGTGCACACTGAACTGTTAGAATGACTGTGTGTCCATGGAGGTGTGCACACTGAACTGTTAGAATGACTGTGTCCACATGGAGGTGGGCACACTGAACTGTTAGAATGAGTGTGTCCACATGGAAGTGTGCACACTGAACTGTTAGAATGATTATGTCCACATGGAGGTGTGAACACTGAACTATTAGAATTATTGTGTCCCTGTGGAGGTGTGCACACTGAAATGTTAGAATGTGTGTGTCCACATGGAGGTGTGCACACCGAAGTGTTAGAATTTGTCCACATGGAGTTGTGCACACTGAACTGTTAGAATGAGTGTGTCCACATGGAGGTGTGCACACTGAACTGTTAGAATGTGTCCACATGCAGGTGTGCACAATGAAATGTTAGAATGAGTGTGTCCCTGTGGAGGTGTGCACTGTGAACTGTTAGAATGAGTGTGTCCCTGTGGAGGTGTGTACACTGAAATGTTAGAATGAGTGTGTCCACATGGAGGTGTGCACACCGAAGTGTTAGAATTTGTCCACATGGAGTGTGCACACTGAACTGTTAGAATGAGTGTGCCCACATGGAGGTGTGCACACTGAACTGTTACAATGAGTGTATCCCTGTGGAGCTGTGCACACTGAACTGTTAGAATGAATGTGCCCACATGGAGGTGCACACACTGAACTGTTAGAATGAGTGTGTCCACATGGAGGTGTGCACACTGAACTGTTAGCATGAGTGTGTCCTCATTGAGGTGTGCACACTGAACTGTTAGAATGAGTGTGCCCACTTGGAGGTGTGCACACTCTTCTGTTAGAATGAGTATGCCCACATGGAGGTGTGCACACTGAACTCTTAGAATGAGTGTGCCCACATGGAGGGGTGAACACTGAACTGTTAGAATGAGTGTGTCCACATGGAGGTATGCACACTGAACTGTTAGAATGAGTGTGTCCACATGGAGGTGTGCACACTGAACTGTTAGAATGACTGTGTCCACATGGAGGTGTGCACAATGAACTGTGAGAATGAGTGTGTCCACATGGAGGTGTGCACACTGAACTGTTAGAATGAGTGTGCCCACATGCAGGTGTGCACACTGAACTGTTAGAATGACTGTCCACATGGAGGTGTGCACACTGAGCTGTTAGAATGACTGTGTCCACATGGAGGTGTGCACATTGAACTGTTAGAATGACTGTGCCCACATGGAGTTGTTCACACTGAACTGTTAGAATGAGTGTGTCCCTGTGGAGGTGTGCACACTGAACTGTTAGAATGAGTGTGTCCGCATGTAGGTGTGCACACTGAACTGTTAGAATGTGTGTGTTCACATGGAGGTGTGCACACTTAAATGTTAGAATGAGTGTGCCCACATGGAGGTGTGCACACTGAACTGTTAGAATGATTGTGTCCACATGGAGGTGTGCACACTGAACTGTTAGAATGAGTGTGCCCACATGGAGTTGTGTACACTGAACTGTTAGAATATGTCCACATGGAGGTGTGCACACTGTATTGTTAGAATGAGTGTGTCAACATGGAGGTGTGCACACTGAACTGTTAGAATGAGTGTGTCCACATGGAGGTGTGCACACTGAACTGTTAGAATGAGTGTGTCCACATGGAGGTGTGAACACTGAACTGTTAGAATGAGTGTGTCCACATGGAGGTGTGCACACTGAGCTGTTAGAATGAGTTTATCCCTGTGGAGGTGTGCACACTGAACTGTTAGAATGAGTGTGTCCACATGGAAGTGTGCACACTGAACTGTTAGAATGAGTGTGCCCACATGGAGGTGTGCACAGTGAACTGTTAAAATGAGTGTGTCCATATGGAGGTGTGCACACTTAAATGTTAGAATGAGTGTGTCCCCATGGAGGTGTGCACACTGAACTGTTAGAATGACTGTGACCACATGGAGGTGTGCACACTGAACTGTTAGAATGAGTGTGTCCCTGTGGAGGTGTGCACACTGAACTGTTAGAATGACTGTGTCCACATGGAGGTGTGCACACTGAACTGTTAGAATGAGTGTGTCACTGTGGAGGTGTACACACTGAACTCTTAGAATGAGTGTGTCCACATGGAGGTGTGCACACTGAACTGTTAGAATGAGTGTGTGCACATGGAGGTGTGCACAATGAACTTTTAGAATGAGTGTGCCCACATGGAGGTGTGCACACTGAACTGTTAGAATATGTCCACATGGAGATGTGCACAATGTATTGTTAGAATGAGTGTATCCACATGGAGGTGTGCACACTGAACTGTTAGAATGAGTGTGTCCACATGGAGTTGTGTACACTGAACTGTTAGATTGAGTGTGTCCACATGGAGGTGTGCACACTGAACTGTTAGAATGAGTGTGTCCACATGGAAGTGTGCACACTGAACTGTTAGAATGTTAGAATGAGTGTGTCCAAATGGAGGTGTGCCCACTGAGCTGTTAGAATGAGTTTATCCCTGTGGAGGTATGCACACTGAACTGTTAGAATGAGTGTGTCCACATGGAAGTGTGCACACTGAACTGTTAGAATGAGTGTGTCCACATGGAGGTGTGCACACTGAACTGTTAGAATGAGTGTGCCCGCATGGAGGTGTGCACACTGAACTGTTAGAATGAGTGTGCCCACATGGAGGTGTGCACACTAAACTGTTAGAATGAGTGTGCCCACATGGTGGTGTGCACACTGAACTTTAGAATGAGTATGCCCTCATGGCGGTGTGCACACTGAACTGTTAGAATGAGTGTGCCCACATGGAGGTGTGCACAGTGAACTGTTAGAATGAGTGTGTCCATATGGAGGTGTGCACACTTAAATGTTAGAATGAGTGTGTCCCCATGGAGGTGTGCACACTGAACTGTTAGAATGACTGTGTCCACATGGAGGTGTGCACACTGAACTGTTAGAATGACTGTGACCACATGGAAGTGTGCACACTGAACTGTTAGAATGAGTGTGTACACATGGAGGTGTGAACACTGAACTTTAGAATGAGTATGCCCAAATGGCGGTGTGCACACTGAACTGTTAGAATGAGTGTGTCCACATGGAAGTGTGCACACTGAATTGTTAGAATGAGTGTGTCCACAAGGAGGTGTTTACACTGAACTGTTAGATTGAGTGTGTCCACATGGAGGTGTGCACACTGAACTGTTAGAATGAGTGTGTCAACATGGAAGTGTGCACACTGAACTGTTAGAATGAGTGTGCCCACATGGAGGTGTGCACACTGAACTGTTAGAATGATTGTGCCCACATGGAGGTGTGCACACTGAACTGTTCGAATGAGTGTGTCCACATGGAGGTGTGCACACTGAACTGTTAGAATGAGTGTGTCCACATGGAGGTGTGTACACTGAACTGTTAGATTGAGTGTGTCCACATGGAGGTGTGCACACTGAACTGTTAGAATGAATGTGTCCACATGGAGGTGTGCACACTGAATTGTTAGAATGAGTGTGTCCACATGGAGGTGTTTACACTGAACTGTTAGATTGAGTGTGTCCACATGGAGGTGTGCACACTGAACTGTTAGAATGAGTGTGTCCACATGGAAGTGTGCACACTGAACTGTTAGAATGAGTGTGCCCACATGGAGGTGTGCACACTGAACTGTTAGAATGAGTGTGTCCACATGGAGGTGTGCACACTGAACTGTTAGAATTAGTGTATCCCTGTGGAGATGTGCACACTGAACTGTTAGAATGAGTGTGTCCACATGGAGGTTTGGACCCAAAACTGTTAGAATGAGTGTGTCCACATGGAGGTGTGCACACTGAACTGTTAGAATATGTCCACATGGAGGTGTGCACACTGTATTGTTAGAATGAGTGTGTCCACATGGAGGTGTGCACACTGAACTGTTAGAATGAGTGTATCCCTGTGGAGGTGTGAACACTGAACTGTTAGAATGAGTGTATCCCTGTGGAGGTGTGCACACTGAACTGTTAGAATGAGTGTGTCCACATGGAGGTGTGCACACCGAAGTGTTAGAATTTTTCCACATGGAGGTGTGCACACTGAACTGTTAGAATGAGTGTGTCCACATGGAGGTGTGCACACTGAACTGATAGAATGAGTGTGTCCACATGGAGGTGTGCACACTGAACTGTTAGAATGAGTGTGTCCACATGGAGGTGTGCACACTGAACTGTTAGAATGAGTGTGTCCACATGGAGGTGTGCACACTGAACTGTTGGAATGAGTGTGCCCACATGGATTTGTGCACACTGAACTGTTAGAATGAGTGTGTCCACATGGAAGTGTGCACACTGAACTGTTAGAATGAGTGTGTCCACGTGGAGGTGTGCACACTAAACTGTTAGAATGAGTGTGTCCACATGGAGGTGTGCACACTGAACTGTTAGAATGAGTGGGCCCACATGGAGGTGTGCACACTGAACTGTTAGAATGAGTGTGCCCACATGGAGGTGTGAACACTGAACTTTAGAATGAGTATGCCCACATGGCGGTGTGCACACTGAACTGTTAGAATGAGTGTGCTCACATGGAGGTGTGCACACTGAACTGTTAGAATGAGTGTGTCCCTGTGGAGGTGTGCACACTGAACTGTTAGAATGAGTGTGTCCACATGGAGGTGTGCACACTGAACTGTTAGAATGAGTGTGTCCACATGGAGGTGTGCACACTGAACTGTTAGAAAGTGTGTGTCCACATGGAGGTGTGCACACTGAACTGTTAGAATGTGTCCACATGGAGGTGTGCACACTCTATTGTTAGAATGAGTGTGTCCACATGGAGGTTTGCACACTGAACTATTAGAATGAGTGTGTCCACATGGAGGTGTGCCCACTGAACTGTTAAAATGAGTGTGTCCACATGGAGGAGTGCACACTGAACTGTTAGAATGAGTGTGTCCACATGGAAGTGTGCACACTGAACTGTTAGAATGAGTGTGCCCACATGGAGTTGTGCACACTGAACTGTTAGAATGAGTGTGTCCACATGGAGGTATGCACACTGAACTGTTAGAATGAGTGTATCCCTGTGGAAGTGTGCACACTGAACTGTTAAAATGAGTGTGTCCACATGGAGATATGCACACTGAAATGTTAGAATGTGTCCACATGGAGGTGTGCACACTGAACTGTTAGAATGAGTGTGTCCACATGGAGGTGTGCACAATGAACTTTTAGAATGAGTGTGCCCACATGGAGGTGTGCACACTGAACTGTTAGAATATGTCCACATGGAGGTGTGCACACTGTATTGTTAGAATGAGTGTATCCACATGGAGGTCTGCACACTGAACTGTTAGAATGAGTGTGTCCACATGGAGGTGTGTACACTGAACTGTTAGATTAAGTGTGTCCACATGGAGGTGTGCACACTGAACTGTTAGAATGAGTGTGTCCACATGGAAGTGTGCACACTGAATTGTTAGAATGAGTGTGTCCACATGGAGGTGTTTACACTGAACTGTTAGATTGAGTGTGTCCACATAGAGGTGTGCACACTGAACTGTTAGAATGAGTGTGTCCACATGGAAGTGTGCACACTGAACTGTTAGAATGAGTGTGCCCACATGGAGGTGTGCACACGGAACTGTTAGAATGATTGTGCCCACATGGAGGTGTGCACACTGAACTGTTCGAATGAGTGTGTCCACATGGAGGTGTGCACACTGAACTGTTACAATGAGTGTATCCCTGTGGAGGTGTGCACACTGAACTGTTAGAATGAGTGTGCCCACATGGAGGTGTGCACACTGAACTGTTAGAATGAGTGTGTCCACATGGAGGTGTGCACACTGAACTGTTAGAATGAGTGTGTCCACATGGAGGTGTGCACTCTGAACTGTTAGAATGAGTGGGCCCACATGGAGGTGTGCACACTGAACTGTTAGAATGAGTGTGCCCACATGGAGGTGTGAACACTGAACTTTAGAATGAGTATGCCCACATGGCGGTGTGCACACTGAACTGTTAGAATGAGTGTGCTCACATGGAGGTGTGCACACTGAACTGTTAGAATGAGTGTGCCCACATGGAGGTGTGCACAATGAACTTTTAGAATGAGTGTGCCCGCATGGAGGTGTGCACACTGAACTGTTAGAATATGTCCACATGGAGGTGTGCACAGTGTATTGTTAGAATGAGTGTATCCACATGGAGGTGTGCACACTGAACTGTTAGAATGAGTGTGTCCACATGGAGTTGTGTACACTGAACTGTTAGATTGAGTGTGTCCACATGGAGGTGTGCACACTGAACTGTTAGAATGAGTGTGTCCACATGGAAGTGTGCACACTGAACTGTTACAATGTTAGAATGAGTGTGTCCAAATTTAGGTGTGCACACTGAGCTGTTAGAATGAGTTTATCCCTGTGGAGGTATGCACACTGAACTGTTAGAATGAGTGTGTCCACATGGAAGTGTGCACACTGAACTGTTAGAATGAGTGTGTCCACATGGAGGTGTGCACACTGAACTGTTAGAATGAGTGTGCCCGCATGGAGGTGTGCACACTGAACTGTTAGAATGAGTGTGCCCACATGGAGGTGTGCACACTGAACTGTTAGAATGAGTGTGTCCACATGGAGGTGTGCACACTGAACTTTAGAATGAGTATGCCCTCATGGCGGTGTGCACACTGAACTGTTACAATGTTAGAATGAGTGTGTCCAAATGGAGGTGTGCACACTGAGCTGTTAGAATGAGTTTATCCCTGTGGAGGTATGCACACTGAACTGTTAGAATGAGTGTGTCCACATGGAAGTGTGCACACTGAACTGTTAGAATGAGTGTGTCCACATTTAGGTGTGCACACTGAACTGTTAGAATGAGTGTGCCCACATGGAGGTGTGCACACTGAACTGTTAGAATGACTGTGTGCACATGGAGGTGTGCACACTGAACTGTTAGAATGAGTGTGCCCACATGGAGTTGTGCACACTGTATTGTTAGAATGAGTGTGTCCACATGGAGGTTTGCACACTGAACTATTAGAATGAGTGTGTCCACATGGAGGTGTGCCCACTGAACTGTTAAAATGAGTGTGTCCACATGGAGGTGTACACACTGAACTGTTAGAATGAGTGTGTCCACATGGAAGTGTGCACACTGAACTGTTAGAATGAGTGTGCCCACATGGAGTTGTGCACACTGAACTGTTAGAATGAGTGTGTCCACATGGAGGTGTGCACACTGAACTGTTAGAATGAGTGTATCCCTGTGGAAGTGTGCACACTGAACTGATAAAATGAGTGTGTCCACATGGAGGTATGCACACTGAACTGTTAGAATGTGTCCACATGGAGGTGTGCACACTGAACTGTTAGAATGAGTGTGTCCACATGGAGGTGTGCACATTGAACTTTTAGAATGAGTGTGCCCACATGGAGGTGTGCACACTGAACTGTTAGAATATGTCCACATGGAGGTGTGCACACTGTATTGTTAAAATGAGTGTATCCACATGGAGGTGTGCACACTGAACTGTTAGATTGAGTGTGTCCACATGGAGGTGTGCACACTGAACTGTTAGAATGAGTGTGTCCACATGGAAGTGTGCACACTGAATTGTTAGAATGAGTGTGTCCACATGGAGGTGTTTACACTGAACTGTTAGATTGAGTGTGTCCACATGGAGGTGTGCACACTGAACTGTTAGAATGAGTGTGTCCACATGGAAGTGTGCACACTGAACTGTTAGAATGAGTGTGCCCACATGGAGGTGTGCACACTGAACTGTTAGAATGATTGTGCCCACATGGAGGTGTGCACACTGAACTGTTCGAATGAGTGTGTCCACATGGAGGTGTGCACACTGAACTGTTAGAATGAGTGTGTCCACATGGAGGTGTGTACACTGAACTGTTAGATTGAGTGTGTCCACATGGAGGTGTGCACACTGAACTGTTAGAATGAATGTGTCCACATGGAGGTGTGCACACTGAATTGTTAGAATGAGTGTGTCCACATGGAGGTGTTTACACTGAACTGTTAAATTGAGTGTGTCCACATGGAGGTGTGCACACTGAACTGTTAGAATGAGTGTGTCCACATGGAAGTGTGCACACTGAACTGTTAGAATGAGTGTGCCCACATGGAGGTGTGCACACTGAACTGTTAGAATGAGTGTGTCCACATGGAGGTGTGCACACTGAACTGTTAGAATTAGTGTATCCCTGTGGAGATGTGCACACTGAACTGTTAGAATGAGTGTGTCCACATGGAGGTTTTGACCCAAAACTGTTAGAATGAGTGTGTCCACATGGAGGTGTGCACACTGAACTGTTAGAATATGTCCACATGGAGGTGTGCACACTGTATTGTTAGAATGAGTGTGTCCACATGGAGGTGTGCACACTGAACTGTTAGAATGAGTGTATCCCTGTGGAGGTGTGAACACTGAACTGTTAGAATGAGTGTATCCCTGTGGAGGTGTGCACACTGAACTGTTAGAATGAGTGTGTCCACATGGAGGTGTGCACACCGAAGTGTTAGAATTTTTCCACATGGAGGTGTGCACACTGAACTGTTAGAATGAGTGTGTCCACATGGAGGTGTGCACACTGAACTGATAGAATGAGTGTGTCCACATGGAGGTGTGCACACTGAACTGTTAGAATGAGTGTGTCCACATGGAGGTGTGCACACTGAACTGTTAGAATGAGTGTGTCCACATGGAGGTGTGCACACTGAATTGTTAGAATGAGTGTGCCCACATGGAGGTGTGCACACTGAACTGTTAGAATGACTGTGTCCACATGGAGGTGTGCACACTGAAATGTTAGAATGAGTGTGTCCACATGGAGGTGTGCACACCGAAGTGTTAGAATTTGTCAACATGGAGGTGTGCACACTGAATTATTTGAATGAGTGTGTCCACATGGAGATGTGCACACTGAACTGTTAGAAGAGTGTGTCCACATGGAGCTGTGCACACTGAACTGTTAGAATGAGTGTGTCCACATGGAGGTGTACACACTGAACTGTTAGAATGAGTGTGTCCACATGGAGGTGTGCACACTGAGCTGTTAGAATGAGTTTATCCCTGTGGAGGTGTGCACAATGAACTGTTAGAATGAGTGTGTCCACATGGAAGTGTGCACACTGAACTGTTAGAATGAGTGTGTCCACGTGGAGGTGTGCACACTAAACTGTTAGAATGAGTGTGTCCACATGGAGGTGTGCACACTGAACTGTTAGAATGAGTGTGCCCACATGGAGGTGTGCACACTGAACTGTTAGATTGAGTGTGCCCACATGGAGGTGTGAACACTGAACTTTAGAATGAGTATGCCCACATGGCGGTGTGCACACTGAACTGTTAGAATGAGTGTGCTCACATGGAGGTGTGCACACTGAACTGTTAGAATGAGTGTGTCCCTGTGGAGGTGTGCACACTGAACTGTTAGAATGAGTGTGTCCACATGGAGGTGTGCACACTGAACTGTTAGAATGAGTGTGTCCACATGGAGGTGTGCACACTGAACTGTTAGAATGAGTGTGTCCACATTGAGGTGTGCACACTGAACTGTTAGAATGTGTCCACATGGAGGTGTGCACACTGTATTGTTAGAATGAGTGTGTCCACATGGAGGTTTGCACACTGAACTATTAGAATGAGTGTGTCCACATGGAGGTGTGCCCACTGAACTGTTAAAATGAGTGTGTCCACATGGAGGTGTGCACACTGAACTGATAGAATGAGTGTGTCCACATGGAAGTGTGCACACTGAACTGTTAGAATGAGTGTGCCCACATGGAGTTGTGCACACTGAACTGTTAGAATGAGTGTGTCCACATGGAGGTATGCACACTGAACTGTTAGAATGAGTGTATCCCTGTGGAAGTGTGCACACTGAACTGTTAAAATGAGTGTGTCCACATGGAGGTATGCACACTGAACTGTTAGAATGTGTCCACATGGAGGTGTGCACACTGAACTGTTAGAATGAGTGTGTCCACATGGAGGTGTGCACAATGAACTTTTAGAATGAGTGTGCCCACATGGAGGTGTGCACACTGAACTGTTAGAATATGTCCACATGGAGGTGTGCACATTGTATTGTTAGAATGAGTGTATCCAAATGGAGGTGTGCACACTGAACTGTTAGAATGAGTGTGTCCACATGGAGGTGTGTACACTGAACTGTTAGATTGAGTGTGTCCACATGGAGGTGTGCACAATGAACAGTTAGAATGAGTGTGTACACATGGAAGTGTGCACACTGAATTGTTAGAATGAGTGTGTCCACATGGAGGTGTTTACACTGAACTGTTAGATTGAGTGTGTCCACATGGAGGTGTGCACACTGAACTGTTAGAATGAGTGTGTCCACATGGAAGTGTGCACACTGAACTGTTAGAATGAGTGTGCCCACATGGAGGTGTGCACATTGAACTGTTAGAATGATTGTGCCCACATGGAGGTGTGCACACTGAACTGTTGAATGAGTGTGTCCACATGGAGGTGTGCACACTGAACTGTTACAATGAGTGTATCCCTGTGGAGGTGTGCACACTGAACTGTTAGAATGAGTGTGCCCACATGGAGGTGTGCACACTGAACTGTTAGAATGAGTGTGTCCACATGGAGTTGTGCACACTGAACTGTTAGAATGTGTGTGTCCACATGGAGGTGTGCACACTGAACTGTTAGAATGAGTGTGCCCACATGGAGGTGTGCACACTAAACTGTTAGAATGACTGTGTCCACATGGAGGTGTGCACACTGAACTCTTAGAATGAGTGTGCCCACATGGAGTTGTGCACACTGAACTGTTAGAATGAGTGTGTCACGGTGGAGGTGTGCACACTGAACTCTTAGAATGAGTGTGTCCACATGGAGGTGTGCACACTGAACTGTTAGAATGAGTGTGTCCACATGGAGGTGTGCACAATGAACTTTTAGAATGAGTGTGCCCACATGGAGGTGTTCACACTGAACTGTTAGAATATGTCCACATGGAGGTGTGCACAATGTATTGTTAGAATGAGTGTATCCACATGGAGGTGTGCACACTGAACTGTTAGAATGAGTGTGTCCACATGGAGTTGTGTACACTGAACTGTTAGATTGAGTGTGTCCACATGGAGGTGTGCACACTGAACTGTTAGAATGAGTGTGTCCACATGGAAGTGTGCACACTGAACTGTTACAATGTTAGAATGAGTGTGTCCAAATGGAGGTGTGCACACTGAACTGTTAGAATGAGTGTGTCCACATGGAAGTGTGCACACTGAACTGTTAGAATGAGTGTGCCCACATGGAGGTGTGCACATTGAACTGTTAGAATGATTGTGCCCACATGGAGGTGTGCACACTGAACTGTTGAATGAGTGTGTCCACATGGAGGTGTGCACACTGAACTGTTACAATGAGTGTATCCCTGTGGAGGTGTGCACACTGAACTGTTAGAATGAGTGTGCCCACATGGAGGTGTGCACACTGAACTGTTAGAATGAGTGTGTCCACATGGAGGTGTGCACACTGAACTGTTAGAATGTGTGTGTCCACATGGAGGTGTGCACACTGAACTGTTAGAATGAGTGTGCCCACATGGAGGTGTGCACACTAAACTGTTAGAATGACTGTGTCCACATGGAGGTGTGCACACTGAACTCTTAGAATGAGTGTGCCCACATGGAGTTGTGTACACTGAACTGTTAGAATGATTGTGTCCACATGGAGGTGAGCACACTGAACTGTTAGAATGACTGTGTCCACATCCAGGTGTGCACACTGAACTGTTAGAATGAGTGTGTCACGGTGGAGGTGTGCACACTGAACTCTTAGAATGAGTGTGTCCACATGGAGGTGTGCACACTGAACTGTTAGAATGAGTGTGTCCACATGGAGGTGTGCACAATGAACTTTTAGAATGAGTGTGCCCACATGGAGGTGTGCACACTGAACTGTTAGAATATGTCCACATGGAGGTGTGCACAATGTATTGTTATAATGAGTGTATCCACATGGAGGTGTGCACACTGAACTGTTAGAATGAGTGTGTCCACATGGAGTTGTGTACACTGAACTGTTAGATTGAGTGTGTCCACATGGAGGTGTGCACACTGAACTGTTAGAATGAGTGTGTCCACATGGAAGTGTGCACACTGAACTGTTACAATGTTAGAATGAGTGTGTCCAAATGGAGGTGTGCACACTGAGCTGTTAGAATGAGTTTATCCCTGTGGAGGTATGCACACTGAACTGTTAGAATGAGTGTGTCCACATGGAAGTGTGCACACTGAACTGTTAGAATGAGTGTGTCCACATGGAGGTGTGCACACTGAACTGTTAGAATGAGTGTGCCCGCATGGAGGTGTGCACACTGAACTGTTAGAATGAGTGTGCCCACATGGAGGTGTGCATACTGAACTGTTAGAATGAGTGTGCCCACATGGAGGTGTGCACACTGAACTTTAGAATGAGTATGCCCTCATGGCGGTGTGCACACTGAACTGTTAGAATGAGTGTGCTCACATGGAGGTGTGCACACTGAACTGTTAGAATGAGTGTATCCTTGTGGAGGTGTGCACACTGAACTGTTAGAATGAGTGTGTCCACATGGAGGTGTGCACACTGAATTTTTAGAATGAGTGTTTCCACATGGAAGTGTGCACACTGAATTGTTAGAATGAGTATGTCCACATGGAGGTGTTTACACTGAACTGTTAGATTGAGTGTGTCCACATGGAGGTGTGCACACTGAGCTGTTAGAATGAGTGTGTCCACATGGAAGTGTGCACACTGAACTGTTAGAATGAGTGTGCCCACATGGAGGTGTGCACACTGAACTGTTAGAATGAGTGTGTCCACATGGAGGTGTGCACACTGAACTGTTAGTATTATTGTATCCCTGTGGAGATGTGCACACTGAACTGTTAGAATGAGTGTGTCCACAATGGAAGTGTGGACCCAGAACTGTTAGAATGAGTGTGTCCACATGGAGGTGTGCACACTGAACTGTTAGAATATGTCCACATGGAGGTGTGCACACTGTATTGTTAGAATGAGTGTGTCCACATGGAGGTGTGCACACTGAACTGTTAGAATGAGTGTGTCCACATGGAGGTGTGCACACTGAACTGTTAGAATGAGTGTGTCCACATGGAGGTGTGCACACTGAACTGTTAGAATGAGTGTGTCCACATGGAAGTGTGCACACTTAACTGTTAGAATGAGTGTGCCCACATGGAGTTGTGCACACTGAACTGTTAGAATGAGTGTGTCCACATGGAGGTGTGCACACTGAACTGTTAGAATGAGTGTATCCCTGTGGAGGTGTGCACACTGAACTGTTAAATGAGTGTGTTCACATGGAGGTATGCACACTGAACTGTTAGAATGTGTTCCCATGGAGGTGTGCACACTGAACTGTTAGAATGAGTGTGTCCACATGGAGGTGTGCACACTGAACTGTTAGAATGAGTGTGTCCTTGTGGAGGTGTGCACACTGAACTGTTAGAATGAGTGTGTCCACATGGAGGAGTGCACACTGAATTTTTAGAATGAGTGTTTCCACATGGAAGTGTGCACACTGAATTGTTAGAATGAGTGTGTCCACATGGAGCTGTTTACACTGAACTGTTAGATTGAGTGTGTCCACATGGAGGTGTGCACACTGAACTGTTAGATTGAGTGTGTCCACATGGAGGTGTGCACACTGAACTGTTAGTATTAGTGTATCCCTGTGGAGATGTGCACACTGAACTGTTAGAATGAGTGTGTCCACATGGAGGTGTGGACCCAGAACTGTTAGAATGAGTGTGTCCACATGGAGGTGTGCACACTGAACTGTTAGAATATGTCCACATGGAGGTGTGCACACTGTATTGTTAGAATGAGTGTGTCCACATGGAGGTGTGCACACTGAACTGTTAGAATGAGTGTGTCCACATGGAGGTGTGCACACTGAACTGTTAGAATGAGTGTGTCCACATGGAGGTGTGCACACTGAACTGTTAGAATGAGTGTGTCCACATGGAAGTGTGCACACTGAACTGTTAGAATGAGTGTGCCCCCATGGAGTTGTGCACACTGAACTGTTAGAATGAGTGTGTCCACATGGAGGTGTGCACACTGAACTGTTAGAATGAGTGTATCCCTGTGGAGGTGTGCACACTGAACTGTTAAATGAGTGTGTTCACATGGAGGTATGCACACTGAACTTTAGAATGTGTCCACATGGAGGTGTGCACACTGAACTGTTAGAATGAGTGTGTCCACATGGAGGTGTGCACACTGAACTGTTAGAATGAATGTGTCCACATGGAGGTGTGCACAATGAACTTTTAGAATGAGTGTGTCCACATGGAGCTGTGCACACTGAACTGTTAGAATGAGTGTGCCCACATGGAGGTGTGCACACTGAACTGTTAGAATGAGTGTGTCCATATGGAGGTGTGCACACTTAAATGTTAGAATGAGTGTGTCCCCATGGAGGTGTGCACACTGTACTGTTAGAATGACAGTGTCCACATGGAGGTGTGCACACTGAACTGTTAGAATGACTGTGACCACATGGAGGTGGGCACACTGAACTGTTAGAATGAGTGTGTCCCTGTGGAGGTGTGCACACTGAACTGTTAGAATGAGTGTGTACACATGGAGGTGTGCACACTGAACTGTTAGAATGATTGTGCCCACATGGAGGTGTGCACACTGAACTGTTCGAATGAGTGTGTCCACATGGATGTGTGCACACTGAACTGTTACAATGAGTGTATCCCTGTGGAGGTGTGCACACTGAACTGTTAGAATGAGTGTGCCCACATGGAGGTGTGCACACTGAACTGTTAGAATGAGTGTGTCCACATGGAGGTGTGCACACTGAACTGTTAGAATGAGTGTGTCCACATGGAGGTGTGCACACTGAATTTTTAGAATGAGTGTTTCCACATGGAAGTGTGCACACTGAATTGTTAGAATGAGTGTGTCCACATGGAGCTGTTTACACTGAACTGTTAGATTGAGTGTGTCCACATGGAGGTGTGCACACTGAACTGTTAGAATGAGTGTGTCCACATGGAGGTGTGCACACTGAACTGTTAGAATGAGTGTGTCCACATGGAGGTGTGCACACTGAACTGTTAGAATATGTCCACATGGAGTTGTGCACAATGTATTGTTAGAATGAGTGTATCCACATGGAGGTGTGCACACTGAACTGTTAGAATGAGTGTGTCACTGTGGAGGTGTGCACACTGAAATCTTAGAATGAGTGTGTCCACATGGAGGTGTGCACACTGAACTGTTAGAATGAGTGTGTCCACATGGAGGTGTGCACAATGAACTTTTAGTATGAGTGTGCCCACATGGAGGTGTGCACACTGAACTGTTAGAATATGTCCACATGGAGTTGTGCACAATGTATTGTTAGAATGAGTGTATCCACATGGAGGTGTGCACACTGAACTGTTAGAATGAGTGTGTCCACATGGAGGTGTGTACACTGAACTGTTAGATTGAGTGTGTCCACATGGAGGTGTGCACACTGAACTGTTAGAATGAGTGTGTCCACATGGAAGTGTGCACACTGAACAGTTAGAATTTTAGAATGAGTGTGTCCAAATGGAGGTGTGCACACTGAGCTGTTAGAATGAGTTTATCCCTGTGGAGGTATGCACACTGAACTGTTAAAATGAGTGTGTCCACATGGAAGTGTGCACACTGAACTGTTAGAATGAGTGTGTCCACATGGAGGTGTGCACACTGAACTGTTAGAATGAGTGTGCCCGCATGGAGGTGTGCACACTGAACTGTTAGAATGAGTTTGCCCACATGGAGGTGTGCACACTGAACTGTTAGAATGATTGTGTCCACATGGAGGTGTGCACACTGAACTGTTAGAATGAGTGTGTCCCTGTGGAGGTGTGCACACTGAACTGTTAGAATGAGTGTGTCCACATGGAGGTGTGGACCCAGAACTGTTAGAATGAGTGTGTCCACATGGAGGTGTGCACACTGAACTGTTAGAATATGTCCACATGGAGGTGTGCACACTGTATTGTTAGAATGAGTGTGTCCACCATGGAGGTGTGCACACTGAACTGTTAGAATGAGTGTGTCCACATGGAGGTGTGCACACTGAACTGTTAGAATGAGTGTGTCCACATGGAGGTGTGCACACTGAACTGTTAGAATGAGTGTATCCCTGTGGAGGTGTGCACACTGAACTGTTAAATGAGTGTGTTCACATGGAGGTATGCACACTGAACTGTTAGAATATGTCCACATGGAGGTGTGCACACTGTATTGTTAGAATGAGTGTGTCCACATGGAGGTGTGCACACTGAACTGTTAGAATGAGTGTATCCCTGTGGAGGTGTGAACACTGAACTGTTAGAATGAGTGTATCCCTGTGGAGGTGTGCACACTGAACTGTTAGAATGAGTGTGTCCACATGGAGGTGTGCACACCGAAGTGTTAGAATTTTTCCACATGGATGTGTGCACACTGAACTGTTAGAATGAGTGTGTCCACATGGAGGTGTGAACACTGAACTGATAGAATGAGTGTGTCCACATGGAGGTGTGCACACTGAAATGTTAGAATGAGTGTGCCCACATGGAGGTGTGCACACTGAACTGTTAGAATGACTGTGTCCACATGGAGGTGTGCACACTGAAATGTTAGAATGAGTGTGTCCACATGGAGGTGTGCACACCGAAGTGTTAGAATTTGTCAACATGGAGGTGTGCACACTGAATTATTTGAATGAGTGTGTCCACATGGAGATGTTCACACTGAACTGTTAGAAGAGTGTGTCCACATGGAGCTGTGCACACTGAACTGTTAGAATGAGTGTGCCCACATGGAGGTGTGCACACTGAACTGTTAGAATGAGTGTGTCCATATGGAGGTGTGCACACTTAAATGTTAGAATGAGTGTGTCCCCATGGAGGTGTGCACACTGAACTGTTAGAATGACTGTGTCCACATGGAGGTGTGCACACTGAACTGTTAGAATGACTGTGACCACATGGAGGTGTGCACACTGAACTGTTAGAATGAGTGTGTCCCTGTGGAGGTGTGCACACTGAACTGTTAGAATGAGTGTGTACACATGGAGGTGTGCACACTGAACTGTTAGAATGATTGTGCCCACATGGAGGTGTGCACACTGAACTGTTCGAATGAGTGTGTCCACATGGATGTGTGCACACTGAACTGTTACAATGAGTGTATCCCTGTGGAGGTGTGCACACTGAACTGTTAGAATGAGTGTGCCCACATGGAGGTGTGCACACTGAACTGTTAGAATGAGTGTGTCCACATGGAGGTGTGCACACTGAACTATTAGAATGAGTGTGTCCACATGGAGGTGTGCACTCTGAACTGTTAGAATGAGTGTGCCCACTTGGAGGTGTGCACACTCTTCTGTTAGAATGAGTATGCCCACATGGAGCTGTGCACACTGAACTGTTAGAATGAGTGTGCCCACATGGAGGTGTGCACAGTGAACTGTTAGAATGAGTGTGTCCACATGGAGGTGTGCACACTTAAATGTTAGAATGAGTTTGTCCCCATGGAGGTGTGCACACTGAACTGTTAGAATGACTGTGTCTACATGGTGGTGTGAACACTGAACTGTTAGAATGACTGTGACCACATGGAAGTGTGCACACTGAACTGTTAGAATGAGTGTGTCCCTGTGGAGGTGTGCACACTGAACTGTTAGAATGAGTGTGTACACATGGAGGTGTGCACACTGAACTGTTAGAATGTGTGTGTCCACATGGAGGTGTGCACACTGAACTGTTAGAATGAGTGTGCCCACATGGAGGTGTGCACACTAAACTGTTAGAATGTGTGTGTCCACATGGAGGTGTGCACACTGAACTCTTAGAATGAGTGTGCCCACATGGAGTTGTGTACACTGAACTGTTAGAATGATTGTGTCCACATGGAGGTGAGCACACTGAACTGTTAGAATGACTGTGTCCACATGGAGGTGTGCACACTGAACTGTTAGAATGAGTGTGTCACTGTGGAGGTGTGCACACTGAACTCTTAGAATGAGTGTGTCCACATGGAGGTGTGCACCCTGAACTGTTAGAATGAGTGTGTCCACATGGAGGTGTGCACAATGAACTTTTAGAATGAGTGTGCCCACATGGAGGTGTGCACACTGAACTGTTAGAATATGTCCACATGGAGTTGTGCACAATGTATTGTTAGAATGAGTGTATCCACATGGAGGTGTGCACACTGAACTTTTAGAATGAGTGTGTCCACATTGAGGTGTGTACACTGAACTGTTAGATTGAGTGTGTCCACATGGAGGTGTGCACACTGAACTGTTAGAATGAGTGTGTCCACATGAAAGTGTGCACACTGAACAGTTAGAATTTTAGAATGAGTGTGTCCAAATGGAGGTGTGCACACTGAGCTGTTAGAATGAGTTTATCCCTGTGGAGGTATGCACACTGAACTGTTAGAATGAGTGTGTCCACATGGAAGTGTGCACACTGAACTGTTAGAATGAGTGTGTCCACATGGAGGTGTGCACACTGAACTGTTAGAATGAGTGTGCCCGCATGGAGGTGTGCACACTGAACTGTTAGAATGAGTGTGCCCACATGGAGGTGTGCACACTGAACTGTTAGAATGATTGTGTCCACATGGAGGTGTGCACACTGAACTGTTAGAATGAGTGTGTCCCTGTGGAGGTGTGCACACTGAACTGTTAGAATGAGTGTGTCCACATGGAGGTGTGGACCCAGAACTGTTAGAATGAGTGTGTACACATGGAGGTGTGCACACTGAACTGTTAGAATATGTCCACATGGAGGTGTGCACACTGTATTGTTAGAATGAGTGTGTCCACCATGGAGGTGTGCACACTGAACTGTTAGAATGAGTGTGTCCACATGGAGGTGTGCACACTGAACTGTTAGAATGAGTGTGTCCACATGGAGGTGTGCACACTGAACTGTTAGAATGAGTGTGTCCACATGGAAGTGTGCACACTGAACTGTTAGAATGAGTGTGCCCACATGGAGTTGTGCACATTGAACTGTTAGAATGATTGTGTCCACATGGAGGTGTGCACACTGAACTGTTAGAATGAGTGTGTCCCTGTGGAGGTGTGCACACTGAACTGTTAGAATGAGTGTGTCCACATGGAGGTGTGTACACTGAAATGTTAGATTGAGTGTGTCCACATGGAGGTGTGCACACTGAACTGTTAGAATATGTCCACATGGAGTTGTGCACAATGTATTGTTAGAATGAGTGTATCCACATGGAGGTGTGCACACTGAACTTTTAGAATGAGTGTGTCCACATTGAGGTGTGTACACTGAACTGTTAGATTGAGTGTGTCCACATGGAGGTGTGCACACTGAACTGTTAGAATGACTGTGTCCACATGGAGGTGTGCACACTGAACTGTTAGAATGAATGTGACCACATGGAGGTGTGCACACTGAACTGTTAGAATGAGTGTGTCTCTGTGGAGGTGTGCACACTGAACTGTTAGAATGAGTGTGTACACATGGAGGTGTGCACACTGAACTTTTAGAATGTGTGTGTCCACATGGAGGTGTGCACACTGAACTGTTAGAATGAGTGTGCCCACATGGAGGTGTGAACACTAAACTGTTAGAATGAGTGTGTCCACATGGAGGTGTGCACACTGAACTGTTAGAATGAGTGTGTCCACATGGAGGTGTGTACACTGAACTGTTAGATTGAGTGTGTTCACATGGAGGTATGCACACTGAACTATTAGAATGAGTGTGTCCACATGGAAGTGTGCACACTGAATTGTTAGAATGAGTGTGTCCACATGGAGGTGTTTACACTGAACTGTTAGATTGAGTGTGTCCACATGGAGGTGTGCACACTGAACTGTTAGAATGAGTGTGTCCACATGGAAATGTGCACACTGAACTGTTAGAAGTAGTGTGCCCACATGGAGGTGTGCACACTGAACTGTTAGAATGAGTGTGTCCACATGGAGGTGTGCACACTGAACTGTTAGTATTAGTGTATCCCTATGGAGATGTGCACACTGAACTGTTAGAATGAGTGTATCCCTGTGGAGGTGTGCACACTGAACTGTTAAAATGAGTGTGTCCACATGGAGGTATGCACACTGAACTGTTAGAATGTGTCCACATGGAGGTGTGCACACTGAACTGTTAGAATGAGTGTGTCCACATGGAGGTGTGCACACTGAACTGTTAGAATGAGTGTGTCCACATGGAGGTGTGCACAATGAACTTTTAGAATGAGTGTGCCCACATGGAGGTGTGCACACTGAACTGTTAGAATATGTCCACATGGAGGTGTGCACACTGTATTGTTAGAATGAGTGTATCCACATGGAGGTGTGCACACTGAACTGTTAGAATGAGTGTGTCCACATGGAGGTGTGTACACTAAACTGTTAGATTGAGTGTGTCCACATGGAGGTGTGCACACTGAACTGTTAGAATGAGTGTGTCCACATGGAAGTGTGCACACTGAATTGTTAGAATGAGTGGGTCCACATGGAGGTGTTTACACTGAACTGTTAGATTGAGTGTGTCCACAAGGAGGTGTGCACACTGAACTGTTAGAATGAGTGTATCCACATGGAAGTGTGCACACTGAACTGTTAGAATGAGTGTGCCCACACGGAGGTGTGCACACTGAACTGTTAGAATGAGTGCGTCCACATGGAGGTGTGCACACTGAACTGTTAGAATTAGTGTATCCCTGTGGAGATGTGCACACTGAACTGTTAGAATGAGTGTGTCCACATGGAGGTTTGGACCCAAAACTGTTAGAATGAGTGTGTCCACATGGAGGTGTGCACACTGAACTGTTAGAATATGTCCACATGGAGGTGTGCACACTGTATTGTTAGAATGAGTGTGTACACATGGAGGTGTGCACACTGTATTGTTAGAATGAGTGTATCCCTGTGGAGGTGTGCACACTGAACTGTTACAATGAGTGTATCCCTGTGGAGGTGTGCACACTGAACTGTAAGAATGAGTGTGTCCACATGGAGGTGTGCACACCGAAGTGTTAGAATTTGTCCACATGGAGGTGTGCACACTGAACTGTTAGAATGAGTGTGTCCACATGGAGGTGTGCACACTGAACTGATAGAATGACTGTGTCCACATGGAGGTGTGCACACTGAACTGTTAGAATGAGTGTGTCCACATGGAGGTGTGCACACTAAACTGTTAGAATGAGTGTGCCCACATGGAGGTGTGCACACTGAACTGTTAGAATGAGTGTGTCCACATGGAAGTGTGCACACTGAACTGTTAGAATATGTGTGCCCACATGGAAATGTGCACACTGAACTGTTAGAATGAGTGTGTCCACATGGAGGTGTGCACACTGAACTGTTAGAATGAGTGTATCCCTGTGGAGGTGTGCACACTGAACTGTTAAAATGAGTGTGTCCACATGGAGGTATGCACACTGAACTGTTAGAATGTGTCCACATGGAGGTGTGCACACTGAACTGTTAGAATGAGTGTGTCCACATGGAGGTGTGCACACTGAACTGTTAGAATGAGTGTGTCCACATGGAGGTGTGCACAATGAACTTTTAGAATGAGTGTGCCCACATGGAGGTGTGCACACTGAACTGTTAGAATATGTCCACATGGAGGTGTGCACACTGTATTGTTAGAATGAGTGTATCCACATGGAGGTGTGCACACTGAACTGTTAGAATGAGTGTGTCCACATGGAGGTGTGTACACTAAACTGTTAGATTGAGTGTGTCCACATGGAGGTGTGCACACTGAACTGTTAGAATGAGTGTGTCCACATGGAAGTGTGCACACTGAATTGTTAGAATGAGTGGGTCCACATGGAGGTGTTTACACTGAACTGTTAGATTGAGTGTGTCCACAAGGAGGTGTGCACACTGAACTGTTAGAATGAGTGTATCCACATGGAAGTGTGCACACTGAACTGTTAGAATGAGTGTGCCCACACGGAGGTGTGCACACTGAACTGTTAGAATGAGTGCGTCCACATGGAGGTGTGCACACTGAACTGTTAGAATTAGTGTATCCCTGTGGAGATGTGCACACTGAACTGTTAGAATGAGTGTGTCCACATGGAGGTTTGGACCCAAAACTGTTAGAATGAGTGTGTCCACATGGAGGTGTGCACACTGAACTGTTAGAACATGTCCACATGGAGGTGTGCACACTGTATTGTTAGAATGAGTGTGTCCACATGGAGGTGTGCACACTGTATTGTTAGAATGAGTGTATCCCTGTGGAGGTGTGCACACTGAACTGTTACAATGAGTGTATCCCTGTGGAGGTGTGCACACTGAACTGTAAGAATGAGTGTGTCCACATGGAGGTGTGCACACCGAAGTGTTAGAATTTGTCCACATGGAGGTGTGCACACTGAACTGTTAGAATGAGTGTGTCCACATGGAAGTGTGCACACTGAACTGTTAGAATATGTGTGCCCACATGGAAATGTGCACACTGAACTGTTAGAATGAGTGTGTCCACATGGAGGTGTGCACACTGAACTGTTAGAATGAGTGTATCCCTGTGGAGGTGTGCACACTAAACTGTTAAAATGAGTGTGTCCACATGGAGGTATGCACACTGAACTGTTAGAATGTGTCCACATGGAGGTGTGCACACTGAACTGTTAGAATGAGTGTGTCCACATGGAGGTGTGCACACTGAACTGGTAGAATGAGTGTGTCCACATGGAGGTGTGCACAATGAACTTTTAGAATGAGTGTGTCCACATGGAGGTGTGCACACTGAACTGTTAGAATATGTCCACATGGAGGTGTGCACACTGTATTGTTAGAATGAGTGTATCCACATGGAGGTGTGCACACTGAACTGTTAGAATGAGTGTGTCCACATGGAGGTGTGTACACTAAACTGTTTAGATTGAGTGTGTCCACATGGAGGTGTGCACACTGAACTGTTAGAATGAGTGTGTCCACATGGAAGTGTGCACACTGAATTGTTAGAATGAGTGGGTCCACATGGAGGTGTTTACACTGAACTGTTAGATTGAGTGTGTCCACAAGGAGGTGTGCACACTGAACTGTTAGAATGAGTGTATCCACATGGAAGTGTGCACACTGAACTGTTAGAATGAGTGTGCCCACACGGAGGTGTGCACACTGAACTGTTAGAATGAGTGCGTCCACATGGAGGTGTGCACACTGAACTGTTAGAATTAGTGTATCCCTGTGGAGATGTGCACACTGAACTGTTAGAATGAGTGTGTCCACATGGAGGTTTGGACCCAAAACTGTTAGAATGAGTGTGTCCACATGGAGGTGTGCACACTGAACTGTTAGAATATGTCCACATGGAGGTGTGCACACTGTATTGTTAGAATGAGTGTGTCCACATGGAGGTGTGCACACTGTATTGTTAGAATGAGTGTATCCCTGTGGAGGTGTGCACACTGAACTGTTACAATGAGTGTATCCCTGTGGAGGTGTGCACACTGAACTGTAAGAATGAGTGTGTCCACATGGAGGTGTGCACACCGAAGTGTTAGAATTTGTCCACATGGAGGTGTGCACACTGAACTGTTAGAATGAGTGTGTCCACATGGAGGTGTGCACACTGAACTGATAGAATGACTGTGTCCACATGGAGGTGTGCACACTGAACTGTTAGAATGAGTGTGTCCACATGGAGGTGTGCACACTGAACTGTTAGAATGAGTGTGCCCACATGGAGGTGTGCACACTGAACTGTTAGAATGAGTGTGTCCCTGGGAAGGTGTGCACACTGAAATGTTAGAATGAGTGTGTCCACATGGAGGTGTGCACACCGAAGTGTTAGAATTTGTCAACATGGAGGTGTGCACTCTGAACTATTTGAATGAGTGTGTCCACATGGAGATATGCACACTGAACTGTTAGAAGAGTGTGTCCACATGGAGCTGTGCACACTGAACTGTTAGAATGAGTGTGTCCACATGGAGGTGTGCACACTGAACTGTTAGAATGAGTGTATCCACATGGAGGTGTGCACACTGAGCTGTTAGAATGAGTTTATCCCTGTGGAGGTGTGCACACTGAACTGTTAGAATGAGTGTGTCCACATGGAAGTGTGCACACTGAACTGTTAGAATGAGTGTGTCCACATGGAGGTGTGCACACTGAAATGTTAGAATGAGTGTGTCCACATGGAGGTGTGCACACTGAACTGTTAGAATGAGTGTGTCCACATGGAGGTGTGCACACTGAACTGTTAGAATGAGTGTGCCCACATGGAGGTGTGCACACTGAACTTTAGAATGAGTATGCCCACATGGCGGTGTGCACACTGAACTGTTAGAATGTGTGTGCTCACATGGAGGTGTGCACACTGAACTGTTAGAATGAGTGTGTCCACATGGGGGTGTGCACACTGAACTGTTAGAATGAGTGTGTCCACATGGAGGTGTGCACACTGAACTTTAGAATGAGTATGCCCACATGGCGGTGTGCACACTGAACTGTTAGAATGAGTGTGCTCACATGGAGGTGTGCACACTGAACTGTTAGAATGAGTGTGTCCTTGTGGAGGTGTGCACACTGAACTGTTAGAATGAGTGTGTCCACATGGAGGTGTGCACACTGAACTGTTAGAATGAGGGTGTCCACATGGAAGTGTGCACGCTGAATTGTTAGAATGAGTGTGTCCACATGGAGGTGTTTACACTGAACTGTTAGATTCAGTGTGTCCACATGGAGGTGTGCACACTGAGCTGTTAGAATGAGTGTGTCCACATGGAAGTGTGCACACTGAACTGTTAGAATGAGTGTGCCCACATGGAGGTGTGCACACTGAACTGTTAGAATGAGTGTGTCCACATGGAGGTGTGCACACTGAACTGTTAGTATTAGTGTATCCCTGTGGAGATGTGCACACTGAACTGTTAGAATGAGTGTGTCCACATGGAGGTGTGGACCCAGAACTGTTAGAATGAGTGTGTCCACATGGAGGTGTGCACACTGAACTGTTAGAATATGTCCACATGCAGGTGTGCACACTGTATTGTTAGAATGAGTGTGTCCACATGGAGGTGTGCACACTGAACTGTTAGAATGAGTGTGTCCACATGGAGGTGTGCACACTGAACTGTTAGAATGAGTGTGTCCACATGGAGGTGTGCACACTGAACTGTTAGAATGAGTGTGTCCACATGGAAGTGTGCACACTGAACTGTTAGAATGAGTGTGCCCACATGGAGTTGTGCACACTGAACTGTTAGAATGATTGTGTCCACATGGAGGTGTGCACACTGAACTGTTAGAATGAGTGTGTCCCTGTGGAGGTGTGCACACTGAACTGTTAGAATGAGTGTGTCCACATGGAGGTGTGTACACTGAAATGTTAGATTGAGTGTGTCCACATGGAGGTGTGCACACTGAACTGTTAGAATGAGTGTGCCCACTTGGAGGTGTGCACACACTTCTGTTAGAATGAGTATGCCCACATGGTGGTGTGCACACTGAACTGTTAGAATGAGTGTGCCCATATGGAGGTATGCACACTGAACTGTTAGAATGAGTGTGTCCACATGGAGGTGTGCACACTGAACTGTTAGAATGACTGTGTCCACATGGAGGTGTGCACACTGAACTGTTAGAATGAATGTGACCACATGGAGGTGTGCACACTGAACTGTTAGAATGAGTGTGTCCCTGTGGAGGTGTGCACACTGAACTGTTAGAATGAGTGTGTACACATGGAGGTGTGCACACTGAACTTTTAGAATGTGTGTGTCCACATGGAGGTGTGCACACTGAACTGTTAGAATGAGTGTGCCCACATGGAGGTGTGAACACTAAACTGTTAGAATGAGTGTGTCCACATGGAGGTGTGCACACTGAACTGTTAGAATGAGTGTGTCCACATGGAGGTGTGTACACTGAACTGTTAGATTGAGTGTGTTCACATGGAGGTGTGCACACTGAACTATTAGAATGAGTGTGTCCACATGGAAGTGTGCACACTGAACTGTTAGAATGAGTGTGCCCACATGGAGGTGTGCACACTGAACTGTTAGAATGAGTGTGTCCACATGGAAGTGTGCACACTGAATTGTTAGAATGAGTGTGTCCACATGGAGGTGTTTACACTGAACTGTTAGATTGAGTGTGTCCACATGGAGGTGTGCACACTGAACTGTTAGAATGAGTATGTCCACATGGAAATGTGCACACTGAACTGTTAGAAGGAGTGTGTCCACATGGAGGTGTGCACACTGAACTGTTAGAATGAGTGTGTCCACATGGAGGTGTGCACACTGAACTGTTAGTATTAGTGTATCCCTGTGGAGATGTGCACACTGAACTGTTAGAATGAGTGTGTCCACATGGAGGTGTGCACACTGAACTGTTAGAATGAGTGTGTCCACATGGAGGTGTGCACACTGAACTGTTAGAATATGTCCACATGGAGGTGTGCACACTGTATTGTTAGAATGAGTGTGTCCACATGGAGGTCTGCACACTGAACTGTTAGAATGAGTGTGTCCACATGGAGGTGTGCACACTGAACTGTTAGAATGAGTGTGTCCACATGGAGGTGTGCACACTGAACTGTTAGAATGAGTGTGTCCACATGGAAGTGTGCACACTGAACTGTTAGAATATGTGTGCCCACATGGAAATGTGCACACTGAACTGTTAGAATGAGTGTGTCCACATGGAGGTGTGCACACTGAACTGTTAGAATGAGTGTATCCCTGTGGAGGTGTGCACACTAAACTGTTAAAATGAGTGTGTCCACATGGAGGTATGCACACTGAACTGTTAGAATGTGTCCACATGGAGGTGTGCACACTGAACTGTTAGAATGAGTGTGTCCACATGGAGGTGTGCACACTGAACTGTTAGAATGAGTGTGTCCACATGGAGGTGTGCACAATGAACTTTTAGAATGAGTGTGTCCACATGGAGGTGTGCACACTGAACTGTTAGAATATGTCCACATGGAGGTGTGCACACTGTATTGTTAGAATGAGTGTATCCACATGGAGGTGTGCACACTGAACTGTTAGAATGAGTGTGTCCACATGGAGGTGTGTACACTAAACTGTTTAGATTGAGTGTGTCCACATGGAGGTGTGCACACTGAACTGTTAGAATGAGTGTGTCCACATGGAAGTGTGCACACTGAATTGTTAGAATGAGTGGGTCCACATGGAGGTGTTTACACTGAACTGTTAGATTGAGTGTGTCCACAAGGAGGTGTGCACACTGAACTGTTAGAATGAGTGTATCCACATGGAAGTGTGCACACTGAACTGTTAGAATGAGTGTGCCCACACGGAGGTGTGCACACTGAACTGTTAGAATGAGTGCGTCCACATGGAGGTGTGCACACTGAACTGTTAGAATTAGTGTATCCCTGTGGAGATGTGCACACTGAACTGTTAGAATGAGTGTGTCCACATGGAGGTTTGGACCCAAAACTGTTAGAATGAGTGTGTCCACATGGAGGTGTGCACACTGAACTGTTAGAATATGTCCACATGGAGGTGTGCACACTGTATTGTTAGAATGAGTGTGTCCACATGGAGGTGTGCACACTGTATTGTTAGAATGAGTGTATCCCTGTGGAGGTGTGCACACTGAACTGTTACAATGAGTGTATCCCTGTGGAGGTGTGCACACT
The DNA here is from genome assembly GCF_949786415.1 of Peromyscus eremicus. NCBI lineage: Eukaryota > Metazoa > Chordata > Mammalia > Rodentia > Cricetidae > Peromyscus > Peromyscus eremicus. The sequence goes on along the minus strand of NW_026734853.1, from coordinate 146,192 downwards.
GAACTGTAAGAATGAGTGTGTCCACATGGAGGTGTGCACACCGAAGTGTTAGAATTTGTCCACATGGAGGTGTGCACACTGAACTGTTAGAATGAGTGTGTCCACATGGAGGTGTGCACACTGAACTGATAGAATGACTGTGTCCACATGGAGGTGTGCACACTGAACTGTTAGAATGAGTGTGTCCACATGGAGGTGTGCACACTGAACTGTTAGAATGAGTGTGCCCACATGGAGGTGTGCACACTGAACTGTTAGAATGAGTGTGTCCCTGGGAAGGTGTGCACACTGAAATGTTAGAATGAGTGTGTCCACATGGAGGTGTGCACACCGAAGTGTTAGAATTTGTCAACATGGAGGTGTGCACTCTGAACTATTTGAATGAGTGTGTCCACATGGAGATATGCACACTGAACTGTTAGAAGAGTGTGTCCACATGGAGCTGTGCACACTGAACTGTTAGAATGAGTGTGTCCACATGGAGGTGTGCACACTGAACTGTTAGAATGAGTGTATCCACATGGAGGTGTGCACACTGAGCTGTTAGAATGAGTTTATCCCTGTGGAGGTGTGCACACTGAACTGTTAGAATGAGTGTGTCCACATGGAAGTGTGCACACTGAACTGTTAGAATGAGTGTGTCCACATGGAGGTGTGCACACTGAAATGTTAGAATGAGTGTGTCCACATGGAGGTGTGCACACTGAACTGTTAGAATGAGTGTGTCCACATGGAGGTGTGCACACTGAACTGTTAGAATGAGTGTGCCCACATGGAGGTGTGCACACTGAACTTTATAATGAGTATGCCCACATGGCGGTGTGCACACTGAACTGTTAGAATGAGTGTGCTCACATGGAGGTGTGCACACTGAACTGTTAGAATGAGTGTGTCCACATGGGGGTGTGCACACTGAACTGTTAGAATGAGTGTGTCCACATGGAGGTGTGCACACTGAACTTTAGAATGAGTATGCCCACATGGCGGTGTGCACACTGAACTGTTAGAATGAGTGTGCTCACATGGAGGTGTGCACACTGAACTGTTAGAATGAGTGTGTCCTTGTGGAGGTGTGCACACTGAACTGTTAGAATGAGTGTGTCCACATGGAGGTGTGCACACTGAACTGTTAGAATGAGGGTGTCCACATGGAAGTGTGCACGCTGAATTGTTAGAATGAGTGTGTCCACATGGAGGTGTTTACACTGAACTGTTAGATTCAGTGTGTCCACATGGAGGTGTGCACACTGAGCTGTTAGAATGAGTGTGTCCACATGGAAGTGTGCACACTGAACTGTTAGAATGAGTGTGCCCACATGGAGGTGTGCACACTGAACTGTTAGAATGAGTGTGTCCACATGGAGGTGTGCACACTGAACTGTTAGTATTAGTGTATCCCTGTGGAGATGTGCACACTGAACTGTTAGAATGAGTGTGTCCACATGGAGGTGTGGACCCAGAACTGTTAGAATGAGTGTGTCCACATGGAGGTGTGCACACTGAACTGTTAGAATATGTCCACATGCAGGTGTGCACACTGTATTGTTAGAATGAGTGTGTCCACATGGAGGTGTGCACACTGAACTGTTAGAATGAGTGTGTCCACATGGAGGTGTGCACACTGAACTGTTAGAATGAGTGTGTCCACATGGAGGTGTGCACACTGAACTGTTAGAATGAGTGTGTCCACATGGAAGTGTGCACACTGAACTGTTAGAATGAGTGTGCCCACATGGAGTTGTGCACACTGAACTGTTAGAATGATTGTGTCCACATGGAGGTGTGCACACTGAACTGTTAGAATGAGTGTGTCCCTGTGGAGGTGTGCACACTGAACTGTTAGAATGAGTGTGTCCACATGGAGGTGTGTACACTGAAATGTTAGATTGAGTGTGTCCACATGGAGGTGTGCACACTGAACTGTTAGAATGAGTGTGCCCACTTGGAGGTGTGCACACACTTCTGTTAGAATGAGTATGCCCACATGGAGGTGTGCACACTGAACTGTTAGAATGAGTGTGCCCATATGGAGGTATGCACACTGAACTGTTAGAATGAGTGTGTCCACATGGAGGTGTGCACACTGAACTGTTAGAATGACTGTGTCCACATGGAGGTGTGCACAATGAACTGTTAGAATGAATGTGACCACATGGAGTTGTGCACACTGAACTGTTAGAATGAGTGTGTCCCTGTGGAGGTGTGCACACTGAACTGTTAGAATGAGTGTGTACACATGGAGGTGTGCACACTGAACTTTTAGAATGTGTGTGTCCACATGGAGGTGTGCACACTGAACTGTTAGAATGAGTGTGCCCACATGGAGGTGTGAACACTAAACTGTTAGAATGAGTGTGTCCACATGGAGGTGTGCACACTGAACTGTTAGAATGAGTGTGTCCACATGGAGGTGTGTACACTGAACTGTTAGATTGAGTGTGTTCACATGGAGGTGTGCACACTGAACTATTAGAATGAGTGTGTCCACATGGAAGTGTGCACACTGAACTGTTAGAATGAGTGTGCCCACATGGAGGTGTGCACACTGAACTGTTAGAATGAGTGTGTCCACATGGAAGTGTGCACACTGAATTGTTAGAATGAGTGTGTCCACATGGAGGTGTTTACACTGAACTGTTAGATTGAGTGTGTCCACATGGAGGTGTGCACACTGAACTGTTAGAATGAGTATGTCCACATGGAAATGTGCACACTGAACTGTTAGAAGGAGTGTGTCCACATGGAGGTGTGCACACTGAACTGTTAGAATGAGTGTGTCCACATGGAGGTGTGCACACTGAACTGTTAGTATTAGTGTATCCCTGTGGAGATGTGCACACTGAACTGTTAGAATGAGTGTGTCCACATGGAGGTGTGCACACTGAACTGTTAGAATGAGTGTGTCCACATGGAGGTGTGCACACTGAACTGTTAGAATATGTCCACTTGGAGGTGTGCACACTGTATTGTTAGAATGAGTGTGTCCACATGGAGGTCTGCACACTGAACTGTTAGAATGAGTGTGTCCACATGGAGGTGTGCACACTGAACTGTTAGAATGAGTGTGTCCACATGGAGGTGTGCACACTGAACTGTTAGAATGAGTGTGTCCACATGGAAGTGTGCACACTGAACTGTTAGAATATGTGTGCCCACATGGAAATGTGCACACTGAACTGTTAGAATGAGTGTGTCCACATGGAGGTGTGCACACTGAACTGTTAGAATGAGTGTATCCCTGTGGAGGTGTGCACACTAAACTGTTAAAATGAGTGTGTCCACATGGAGGTATGCACACTGAACTGTTAGAATGTGTCCACATGGAGGTGTGCACACTGAACTGTTAGAATGAGTGTGTCCACATGGAGGTGTGCACACTGAACTGTTAGAATGAGTGTGTCCACATGGAGGTGTGCACAATGAACTTTTAGAATGAGTGTGTCCACATGGAGGTGTGCACACTGAACTGTTAGAATATGTCCACATGGAGGTGTGCACACTGTATTGTTAGAATGAGTGTATCCACATGGAGGTGTGCACACTGAACTGTTAGAATGAGTGTGTCCACATGGAGGTGTGTACACTAAACTGTTTAGATTGAGTGTGTCCACATGGAGGTGTGCACACTGAACTGTTAGAATGAGTGTGTCCACATGGAAGTGTGCACACTGAATTGTTAGAATGAGTGTGTCCACATGGAGGTGTTTACACTGAACTGTTAGATTGAGTGTATCCACAAGGAGGTGTGCACACTGAACTGTTAGAATGAGTGTATCCACATGGAAGTGTGCACACTGAACTGTTAGAATGAGTGTGCCCACATGGAGGTGTGCACACTGAACTGTTAGAATGAGTGCGTCCACATGGAGGTGTGCACACTGAACTGTTAGAATTAGTGTATCCCTGTGGAGATGTGCACACTGAACTGTTAGAATGAGTGTGTCCACATGGAGGTTTGGACCCAAAACTGTTAGAATGAGTGTGTCCACATGGAGGTGTGCACACTGAACTGTTAGAATATGTCCACATGGAGGTGTGCACACTGTATTGTTAGAATGAGTGTGTCCACATGGAGGTGTGCACACTGTATTGTTAGAATGAGTGTATCCCTGTGGAGGTGTGCACACTGAACTGTTAGAATGAGTGTATCCCTGTGGAGGTGTGCACACTGAACTGTAAGAATGAGTGTGTCCACATGGAGGTGTGCACACCGAAGTGTTAGAATTTGTCCACATGGAGGTGTGCACACTGAACTGTTAGAATGAGTGTGTCCACATGGAGGTGTGCACACTGAACTGATAGAATGAGTGTGTCCACATGGAGGTGTGCACACTGAACTGTTAGAATGAGTGTGTCCACATGGAGGTGTGCACAATGAACTGTTAGAATGAGTGTGTCCACATGGAGGTGTGCACACTGAACTGTTAGAATGAGTGTGCCCACATGGAGGTGTGCACACTGAACTGTTAGAATGAGTGTGTCCACATGGAGGTGTGCACAATGAACTTTTAGAATGAGTGTGTCCACATGGAGGTGTGCACACTGAACTGTTAGAATATGTCCACATGGAGGTGTGCACACTGTATTGTTAGAATGAGTGTATCCACATGGAGGTGTGCACACTGAACTGTTAGAATGAGTGTGTCCACATGGAGGTGTGTACACTAAACTGTTTAGATTGAGTGTGTCCACATGGAGGTGTGCACACTGAACTGTTAGAATGAGTGTGTCCACATGGAAGTGTGCACACTGAATTGTTAGAATGAGTGTGTCCACATGGAGGTGTTTACACTGAACTGTTAGATTGAGTGTGTCCACAAGGAGGTGTGCACACTGAACTGTTAGAATGAGTGTATCCACATGGAAGTGTGCACACTGAACTGTTAGAATGAGTGTGCCCACATGGAGGTGTGCACACTGAACTGTTAGAATGAGTGCGTCCACATGGAGGTGTGCACACTGAACTGTTAGAATTAGTGTATCCCTGTGGAGATGTGCACACTGAACTGTTAGAATGAGTGTGTCCACATGGAGGTTTGGACCCAAAACTGTTAGAATGAGTGTGTCCACATGGAGGTGTGCACACTGAACTGTTAGAATATGTCCACATGGAGGTGTGCACACTGTATTGTTAGAATGAGTGTGTCCACATGGAGGTGTGCACACTGTATTGTTAGAATGAGTGTATCCCTGTGGAGGTGTGCACACTGAACTGTTAGAATGAGTGTATCCCTGTGGAGGTGTGCACACTGAACTGTAAGAATGAGTGTGTCCACATGGAGGTGTGCACACCGAAGTGTTAGAATTTGTCCACATGGAGGTGTGCACACTGAACTGTTAGAATGAGTGTGTCCACATGGAGGTGTGCACACTGAACTGATAGAATGAGTGTGTCCACATGGAGGTGTGCACACTGAACTGTTAGAATGAGTGTGTCCACATGGAGGTGTGCACACTGAACTGTTAGAATGAGTGTGTCCACATGGAGGTGTGCACACTGAACTGTTAGAATGAGTGTGCCCACATGGAGGTGTGCACACTGAACTGTTAGAATGAGTGTGTCCCTGGGAAGGTGTGCACACTGAAATGTTAGAATGAGTGTGTCCACATGGAGGTGTGCACACCGAAGTGTTAGAATTTGTCAACATGGAGGTGTGCACTCTGAACTATTTGAATGAGTGTGTCCATATAGAGATGTGCACACTGAACTGTTAGAAGAGTGTGTCCACATGGAGCTGTGCACACTGAACTGTTAGAATGAGTGTGTCCACATGGAGGTGTGCACACTGAACTGTTAGAATGAGTGTATCCACATGGAGGTGTGCACACTGAGCTGTTAGAATGAGTTTATCCCTGTGGAGGTGTGCACACTGAACTGTTAGAATGAGTGTGTCCACATGGAAGTGTGCACAGTGAACTGTTAGAATGAGTGTGTCCACATGGAGGTGTGCACACTGAAATGTTAGAATGAGTGTGTCCACATGGAGGTGTGCCCACTGAACTGTTAGAATGAGTGTGTCCACATGGAGGTGTGCACACTGAACTGTTAGAATGAGTGTGCCCACATGGAGGTGTGCACACTGAACTTTAGAATGAGTATGCCCACATGGCGGTGTGCACACTGAACTGTTAGAATGAGTGTGCTCACATGGAGGTGTGCACACTGAACTGTTAGAATGAGTGTGTCCACATGGAGGTGTGCACACTGAACTGTTAGAATGAGTGTGTCCACATGGAGGTGTGCACACTGAACTGTTAGAATGAGTGTGTCCACATGGAGGTGTGCACACTGAACTGTTAGAATGAGTGTGTCCACATTGAGGTGTGCACACTGAACTGTTAGAATGTGTCCACATGGAGGTGTGCACACTGTATTGTTAGAATGAGTGTGTCCACATGGAGGTTTGCACACTGAACTATTAGAATGAGTGTGTCCACATGGAGGTGTGCCCACTGAACTGTTAAAATGAGTGTGTCCACATGGAGGTGTGCACACTGAACTGTTAGAATGAGTGTGTCAACATGGAAGTGTGCACACTGAACTGTTAGAATGAGTGTGCCCAATGGAGTTGTGCACACTGAACTGTTAGAATGAGTGTGTCCACATGGAGATGTGCACACTGAACTGTTAGAATGAGTGTATCCCTGTGGAAGTGTGCACACTGAACTGTTAAAATGAGTGTGTCCACATGGAGGTATGCACACTGAACTGTTAGAATGTGTCCACATGGAGGTGTGCACACTGAACTGTTAGAATGAGTGTGTCCACATGGAGGTGTGCACAATGAACTTTTAGAATGAGTGTGCCCACATGGAGGTGTGCACACTGAACTGTTAGAATATGTCCACATGGAGGTGTGCACACTGTATTGTTAGAATGACTGTGTCCACATGGAGGTGTGCACACTGAACTGTTAGAATGAGTGTGTCCACATGGAGGTGTGTACACTGAACTGTTAGATTGAGTGTGTCCACATGGAGGTGTGCACACTGAACTGTTAGAATGAGTGTGTCCACATGGAAGTGTGCACACTGAATTGTTAGAATGAGTGTGTCCACATGGAGGTGTTTACACTGAACTGTTAGATTGAGTGTGTCCACATGGAGGTGTGCACACTGAACTGTTAGAATGAGTGTGTCCACATGGAAGTGTGCACACTGAACTGTTAGAATGAGTGTGCCCACATGGAGGTGTGCACACTGAACTGTTAGAATGAGTGTGTCCACATGGAGGTGTGTACACTGAACTGTTAGAATTAGTGTATCCCTGTGGAGATGTGCACACTGAACTGTTAGAATGAGTGTGTCCACATGGAGGTTTGGACCCAAAACTGTTAGAATGAGTGTGTCCACATGGAGGTGTGCACACTGAACTGTTAGAATATGTCCACATGGAGGTGTGCACACTGTATTGTTAGAATGAGTGTGTCCACATGGAGGTGTGCACACTGAACTGTTAGAATGAGTGTGTCCACATGGAGGTGTGCACACTGAACTGTTAGAATGAGTGTGTCCACATGGAGGTGTGCACACTGAACTGTTAGAATGAGTGTGTCCACATGGAAGTGTGCACACTGAACTGTTAGAATGAGTGTGCCCACATGGAGTTGTGCACACTGAACTGTTAGAATGAGTGTGTCCACATGGAGGTGTGCACACTGAACTGTTAGAATGAGTGTATCCCTGTGGAAGTGTGCACACTGAACTGTTAAATGAGTGTGTCCACATGGAGGTATGCACACTGAACTGTTAGAATGTGTCCACATGGAGGTGTGCACACTGAACTGTTAGAATGAGTGTGTCCACATGGAGGTGTGCACACTGAACTGTTAGAATGAATGTGTCCACATGGAGGTGTACACAATGAACTTTTAGAATGAGTGTGCCCACATGGAGGTGTGCACACTGAACTGTTAGAATATGTCGACATGGAGGTGTGCACACTGTATTGTTAGAATGAGTGTATCCACATGGAGGTGTGCACACTGAACTGTTAGAATGAGTGTGTCCACATGGAGGTGTGTACACTGAACTGTTAGATTGAGTGTGTCCACATGGAGGTGTGCACACTGAACTGTTAGAATGAATGTGTCCACATGGAGGTGTGCACACTGAATTGTTAGAATGAGTGTGTCCACATGGAGGTGTTTACACTGAACTGTTAGATTGAGTGTGTCCACATGGAGGTGTGCACACTGAACTGTTAGAATGAGTGTGTCCACATGGAAGTGTGCACACTGAACTGTTAGAATGAGTGTGCACACATGGAGGTGTGCACACTGAACTGTTAGAATGAGTGTGTCCACATGGAGGTGTGCACACTGAACTGTTAGAATTAGTGTATCCCTGTGGAGATGTGCACACTGAACTGTTAGAATGATTGTGTCCACATGGAGGTTTGGACCCAAAACTGTTAGAATGAGTGTGTCCACATGGAGGTGTGCACACTGAACTGTTAGAATATGTCCACATGGAGGTGTGCACACTGTATTGTTAGAATGAGTGTGTCCACATGGAGGTGTGCACACTGAACTATTAGAATGAGTGTATCCCTGTGGAGGTGTGAACACTGAACTGTTAGAATGAGTGTATCCCTGTGGAGGTGTGCACACTGAACTGCTAGAATGAGTGTGTCCACATGGAGGTGTGCACACCGAAGTGTTAGAATTTTTCCACATGGAGGTGTGCACACTGAACTGTTAGAATGAGTGTGTCCACATGGAGGTGTGCACACTGAACTGATAGAATGAGTGTGTCCACATGGAGGTGTGCACACTGAACTGTTAGAATGAGTGTGTCCACATGGAGGTGTGCACACTGAACTGTTAGAATGAGTGTGTCCACATGGAGGTGTGCACACTGAACTGTTAGAATGAGTGTGCCCACATGGAGGTGTGCACACTGAACTGTTAGAATGAGTGTGTCCCTGGGGAGGTGTGCACACTGAAATGTTAGAATGAGTGTGTCCACATGGAGGTGTGCACACCGAAGTGTTAGAATTTGTCAACATGGAGGTGTGCACACTGAATTATTTGAATGAGTGTGTCCACATGGGGATGTGCACACTGAACTGTTAGAAGCGTGTGTCCACATGGAGCTGTGCACACTGAACTGTTAGAATGAGTGTGTCCACATGGAGGTGTGCACACTGAACTGTTAGAATGAGTGTGCCCACAGGGAGGTGTGCACACTGAACTGTTAGAATGATTGTGCCCACATGGAGGTGTGCACACTGAACTGTTAGAATGAGTGTGTCCACATGGAAGTGTGCACACTGAACTGTTAGAATGAGTGTGTCCACATGGAGGTGTGCACACTGAACTGTTAGAATGAGTGTAACCCTGTGGAGGTGTGCAAACCGAAATGTTAGAATGAGTGTGTCCACATGGAGGTGTGCACACTGAACTGTTAGAATGAGTGTGTCCACATGGAGGTGTGCACACTGAACTGTTGGAATGAGTGTGCCCACATGGAGGTGTGCACACTGAACTGTTAGAATGATTGTGTCCACATGGAGGTGTGCACACTGAACTGTTAGAATGAGTGTGTCCACATGGAGGTGTGCACACTGAACTGTTAGAATGAGTGTGTCCACATGGAGGTGTGCACACTGAACTGTTAGAATGAGTGTATCCCTGTGGAGGTGTGCAAAATTAACTGTTAGAATGATTGTGTCCACATGGAGGTGTGCACACTGAACTGTTAGAATGTGTGTGTCCCTGTGGGGGTGTGCACACTGAACTGTTAGAATGAGTGTGTTCACATGGAGGTGTGCACACTGAACTGTTAGAATGTGTGTGTCCACATGGAGGTTTGCACACTGAACTGTTAGATTGAGTGTGCCCACATGGAGGTGAGAACACTGAACTGCTGGAATGAGTGTATCCACATGGAGGTGTGCACACAGAACTGCTGGAATGAGTGTGCCCACATGGAGGTGTGCACACTGAACTATTGGAATGAGTGTGCCCACATGGAGGTGTGCACACTGAACTGTTAGAATGAGTGTGTCCACATGGAGGTGTGCACACTGAACTTTTAGAATGAGTGTGTCCACATGGAAGTGTGCACGCTGAATTGTTAGAATGAGTGTGTCCACATGGAGGTGTTTACACTGAACTGTTAGATTCAGTGTGTCCACATGGAGGTGTGCACACTGAGCTGTTAGAATGAGTGTGTCCACATGGAAGTGTGCACACTGAACTGTTAGAATGAGTGTGCCCACATGGAGGTGTGCACACTGAACTGTTAGAATGAGTGTGTCCACATGGAGGTGTGTACACTGAACTGTTAGATTGAGTGTGTCCACATGGAGGTGTGCACACTGAACTGTTAGAATGAATATGTCCACATGGAGGTGTGCACACTGAATTGTTAGAATGAGTGTGTCCACATGGAGGTGTGTACACTGAACTGTTAGAATTAGTGTATCCCTGTGGAGATGTGCACACTGAACTGTTAGAATGAGTGTGTCCACATGGAGGTTTGGACCCAAAACTGTTAGAATGAGTGTGTCCACATGGAGGTGTGCACACTGAACTGTTAGAATATGTCCACATGGAGGTGTGCACACTGTATTGTTAGAATGAGTGTGTCCACATGGAGGTGTGCACACTGAACTGTTAGAATGAGTGTGTCCACATGGAGGTGTGCACACTGAACTGTTAGAATGAGTGTGTCCACATGGAGGTGTGCACACTGAACTGTTAGAATGAGTGTGCCCACATGGAGTTGTGCACACTGAACTGTTAGAATGAGTGTGTCCACATGGAGGTGTGCACACTGAACTGTTAGAATGAGTGTATCCCTGTGGAAGTGTGCACACTGAACTGTTAAATGAGTGTGTCCACATGGAGGTATGCACACTGAACTGTTAGAATGTGTCCACATGGAGGTGTGCACACTGAACTGTTAGAATGAGTGTGTCCACATGGAGGTGTGCACACTGAACTGTTAGAATGAATGTGTCCACATGGAGGTGTGCACAATGAACTTTTAGAATGAGTGTGCCCACATGGAGGTGTGCACACTGAACTGTTAGAATATGTCGACATGGAGGTGTGCACACTGTATTGTTAGAATGAGTGTATCCACATGGAGGTGTGCACACTGAACTGTTAGAATGAGTGTGTCCACATGGAGGTGTGTACACGGAACTGTTAGATTGAGTGTGTCCACATGGAGGTGTGCACACTGAACTGTTAGAATGAATGTGTCCACATGGAGGTGTGCACACTGAATTGTTAGAATGAGTGTGTCCACATGGAGGTGTTTACACTGAACTGTTAGATTGAGTGTGTCCACATGGAGGTGTGCACACTGAACTGTTAGAATGAGTGTGTCCACATGGAAGTGTGCACACTGAACTGTTAGAATGAGTGTGCACACATGGAGGTGTGCACACTGAACTGTTAGAATGAGTGTGTCCACATGGAGGTGTGCACACTGAACTGTTAGAATTAGTGTATCCCTGTGGAGATGTGCACACTGAACTGTTAGAATGAGTGTGTCCACATGGAGGTTTGGACCCAAAACTGTTAGAATGAGTGTGTCCACATGGAGGTGTGCACACTGAACTATTAGAATGAGTGTATCCCTGTGGAGGTGTGAACACTGAACTGTTAGAATGAGTGTATCCCTGTGGAGGTGTGCACACTGAACTGCTAGAATGAGTGTGTCCACATGGAGGTGTGCACACCGAAGTGTTAGAATTTTTCCACATGGAGGTGTGCACACTGAACTGTTAGAATGAGTGTGTCCACATGGAGGTGTGCACACTGAACTGATAGAATGAGTGTGTCCACATGGAGGTGTGCACACTGAACTGTTAGAATGAGTGTGTCCACATGGAGGTGTGCACACTGAACTGTTAGAATGAGTGTGTCCACATGGAGGTGTGCACACTGAACTGTTAGAATGAGTGTGCCCACATGGAGGTGTGCACACTGAACTGTTAGAATGAGTGTGTCCCTGGGGAGGTGTGCACACTGAAATGTTAGAATGAGTGTGTCCACATGGAGGTGTGCACACCGAAGTGTTAGAATTTGTCAACATGGAGGTGTGCACACTGAATTATTTGAATGAGTGTGTCCACATGGGGATGTGCACACTGAACTGTTAGAAGCGTGTGTCCACATGGAGCTGTGCACACTGAACTGTTAGAATGAGTGTGTCCACATGGAGGTGTGCACACTGAACTGTTAGAATGAGTGTGCCCACAGGGAGGTGTGCACACTGAACTGTTAGAATGATTGTGCACACATGGAGGTGTGCACACTGAACTGTTAGAATGAGTGTGTCCACATGGAAGTGTGCACACTGAACTGTTAGAATGAGTGTGTCCACATGGAGGTGTGCACACTGAACTGTTAGAATGAGTGTAACCCTGTGTAGGTGTGCAAACCGAAATGTTAGAATGAGTGTGTCCACATGGAGGTGTGCACACTGAACTGTTAGAATGAGTGTGTCCACATGGAGGTGTGCACACTGAACTGTTGGAATGAGTGTGCCCACATGGAGGTGTGCACACTGAACTGTTAGAATGATTGTGTCCACATGGAGGTGTGCACACTGAACTGTTAGAATGAGTGTGTCCACATGGAGGTGTGAACACTGAACTGTTAGAATGAGTGTATCCCTGTGGAGGTGTGCAAAATTAACTGTTAGAATGATTGTGTCCACATGGAGGTGTGCACACTGAACTGTTAGAATGTGTGTGTCCCTGTGGGGGTGTGCACACTGAACTGTTAGAATGAGTGTGTTCACATGGAGGTGTGCACACTGAACTGTTAGAATGTGTGTGTCCACATGGAGGTTTGCACACTGAACTGTTAGATTGAGTGTGCCCACATGGAGGTGAGAACACTGAACTGCTGGAATGAGTGTATCCACATGGAGGTGTGCACACTGAACTGCTGGAATGAGTGTGCCCACTTGGAGGTGTGCACACTGAACTATTGGAATGAGTGTGCCCACATGGAGGTGTGCACACTGAACTGTTAGAATGAGTGTGTCCACATGGAGGTGTGCACACTGAACTTTTAGAATGAGTGTGTCCACATGGAAGTGTGCACGCTGAATTGTTAGAATGAGTGTGTCCACATGGAGGTGTTTACACTGAACTGTTAGATTCAGTGTGTCCACATGGAGGTGTGCACACTGAGCTGTTAGAATGAGTGTGTCCACATGGAAGTGTGCACACTGAACTGTTAGAATGAGTGTGCCCACATGGAGGTGTGCACACTGAACTGTTAGAATGAGTGTGTCCACATGGAGGTGTGCACACTGAACTGTTAGTATTAGTGTATCCCTGTGGAGATGTGCACACTGAACTGTTAGAATGAGTGTGTCCACATGGAGGTGTGGACCCAGAACTGTTAGAATGAGTGTGTCCACATGGAGGTGTGCACACTGAACTGTTAGAATATGTCGACATGGAGGTGTGCACACTGTATTGTTAGAATGAGTGTGTCCACATGGAGGTGTGCACACTGAACTGTTAGAATGAGTGTGTCCACATGGAGGTGTGCACACTGAACTGTTAGAATGAGTGTGTCCACATGGAGGTGTGCACACTGAACTGTTAGAATGAGTGTGTCCACATGGAAGTGTGCACACTGAACTGTTAGAATGAGTGTGCCCACATGGAGTTGTGCACACTGAACTGTTAGAATGATTGTGTCCACATGGAGGTGTGCACACTGAACTGTTAGAATGAGTGTGTCCCTGTGGAGGTGTGCACACTGAACTGTTAGAATGAGTGTGTCCACATGGAGGTGTGTACACTGAAATGTTAGATTGAGTGTGTCCACATGGAGGTGTGCACACTGAACTGTTAGAATGAGTGTGCCCACTTGGAGGTGTGCACACACTTCTGTTAGAATGAGTATGCCCACATGGAGGTGTGCACACTGAACTGTTAGAATGAGTGTGCCCATATGGAGGTATGCACACTGAACTGTTAGAATGAGTGTGTCCACATGGAGGTGTGCACACTGAACTGTTAGAATGACTGTGTCCACATGGAGGTGTGCACACTGAACTGTTAGAATGAATGTGACCACATGGAGGTGTGCACACTGAACTGTTAGAATGAGTGTGTCCCTGTGGAGGTGTGCACACTGAACTGTTAGAATGAGTGTGTACACATGGAGGTGTGCACACTGAACTTTTAGAATGTGTGTGTCCACATGGAGGTGTGCACACTGAACTGTTAGAATGAGTGTGCCCACATGGAGGTGTGAACACTAAACTGTTAGAATGAGTGTGTCCACATGGAGGTGTGCACACTGAACTGTTAGAATGAGTGTGTCCACATGGAGGTGTGTACACTGAACTGTTAGATTGAGTGTGTTCACATGGAGGTGTGCACACTGAACTATTAGAATGAGTGTGTCCACATGGAAGTGTGCACACTGAACTGTTAGAATGAGTGTGCCCACATGGAGGTGTGCACACTGAACTGTTAGAATGAGTGTGTCCACATGGAAGTGTGCACACTGAATTGTTAGAATGAGTGTGTCCACATGGAGGTGTTTACACTGAACTGTTAGATTGAGTGTGTCCACATGGAGGTGTGCACACTGAACTGTTAGAATGAGTATGTCCACATGGAAATGTGCACACTGAACTGTTAGAAGGAGTGTGCCCACATGGAGGTGTGCACACTGAACTGTTAGAATGAGTGTGTCCACATGGAGGTGTGCACACTGAACTGTTAGTATTAGTGTATCCCTGTGGAGATGTGCACACTGAACTGTTAGAATGAGTGTGTCCACATGGAGGTGTGCACACTGAACTGTTAGAATGAGTGTGTCCACATGGAGGTGTGCACACTGAACTGTGAGAATATGTCCACATGGAGGTGTGCACACTGTATTGTTAGAATGAGTGTGTCCACATGGAGGTCTGCACACTGAACTGTTAGAATGAGTGTGTCCACATGGAGGTGTGCACACTGAACTGTTAGAATGAGTGTGTCCACATGGAGGTGTGCACACTGAACTGTTAGAATGAGTGTGTCCACATGGAAGTGTGCACACTGAACTGTTAGAATATGTGTGCCCACATGGAAATGTGCACACTTAACTGTTATAATGAGTGTGTCCACATGGAGGTGTGCACACTGAACTGTTAGAATGAGTGTATCCCTGTGGAGGTGTGCACACTAAACTGTTAAAATGAGTGTGTCCACATGGAGGTATGCACACTGAACTGTTAGAATGTGTCCACATGGAGGTGTGCACACTGAACTGTTAGAATGAGTGTGTCCACATGGAGGTGTGCACACTGAACTGTTAGAATGAGTGTGTCCACATGGAGGTGTGCACAATGAACTTTTAGAATGAGTGTGTCCACATGGAGGTGTGCACACTGAACTGTTAGAATATGTCCACATGGAGGTGTGCACACTGTATTGTTAGAATGAGTGTATCCACATGGAGGTGTGCACACTGAACTGTTAGAATGAGTGTGTCCACATGGAGGTGTGTACACTAAACTGTTTAGATTGAGTGTGTCCACATGGAGGTGTGCACACTGAACTGTTAGAATGAGTGTGTCCACATGGAAGTGTGCATTCTGAATTGTTAGAATGAGTGTGTCCACATGGAGGTGTTTACACTGAACTGTTAGATTGAGTGTGTCCACAAGGCGGTGTGCACACTGAACTGTTAGAATGAGTGTATCCACATGGAAGTGTGCACACTGAACTGTTAGAATGTGTGTGTCCACATGGAGGTTTGCACACTGAACTGTTAGATTGAGTGTGCCCATATGGAGGTGAGAACACTGAACTGCTGGAATGAGTGTATCCACATGGAGGTGTGCACACTGAACTGCTGGAATGAGTGTGCCCACATGGAGGTGTGCACACTGAACTATTGGAATGAGTGTGCCCACATGGAGGTGTGCACACTGAACTGTTAGAATGAGTGTGTCCACATGGAGGTGTGCACACTGAACTTTTAGAATGAGTGTGTCCACATGGAAGTGTGCACGCTGAATTGTTAGAATGAGTGTGTCCACATGGAGGTGTTTACACTTAACTGTTAGATTCAGTGTGTCCACATGGAGGTGTGCACACTGAGCTGTTAGAATGAGTGTGTCCACATGGAAGTGTGCACACTGAACTGTTAGAATGAGTGTGCCCACATGGAGGTGTGCACACTGAACTGTTAGAATGAGTGTGTCCACATGGAGGTGTGCACACTGAACTGTTAGTATTAGTGTATCCCTGTGGAGATGTGCACACTGAACTGTTAGAATGAGTGTGTCCACATGGAGGTGTGGACCCAGAACTGTTAGAATGAGTGTGTCCACATGGAGGTGTGCACACTGAACTGTTAGAATATGTCCACATGGAGGTGTGCACACTGTATTGTTAGAATGAGTGTGTCCACATGGAGGTGTGCACACTGAACTGTTAGAATGAGTGTGTCCACATGGAGGTGTGCACACTGAACTGTTAGAATGAGTGTGTCCACATGGAGGTGTGCACACTGAACTGTTAGAATGAGTGTGTCCACATGGAAGTGTGCACACTGAACTGTTAGAATGAGTGTGCCCACATGGAGTTGTGCACACTGAACTGTTAGAATGATTGTGTCCACATGGAGGTGTGCACACTGAACTGTTAGAATGAGTGTGTCCCTGTGGAGGTGTGCACACTGAACTGTTAGAATGAGTGTGTCCACATGGAGGTGTGTACACTGAAATGTTAGATTGAGTGTGTCCACATGGAGGTGTGCACACTGAACTGTTAGAATGAGTGTGCCCACTTGGAGGTGTGCACACACTTCTGTTAGAATGAGTATGCCCACATGGAGGTGTGCACACTGAACTGTTAGAATGAGTGTGCCCATATGGAGGTATGCACACTGAACTGTTAGAATGAGTGTGTCCACATGGAGGTGTGCACACTGAACTGTTAGAATGACTGTGTCCACATGGAGGTGTGCACACTGAACTGTTAGAATGAATGTGACCACATGGAGGTGTGCACACTGAACTGTTAGAATGAGTGTGTCCCTGTGGAGGTGTGCACACTGAACTGTTAGAATGAGTGTGTACACATGGAGGTGTGCACACTGAACTTTTAGAATGTGTGTGTCCACATGGAGGTGTGCACACTGAACTGTTAGAATGAGTGTGCCCACATGGAGGTGTGAACACTAAACTGTTAGAATGAGTGTGTCCACATGGAGGTGTGCACACTGAACTGTTAGAATGAGTGTGTCCACATGGAGGTGTGTACACTGAACTGTTAGATTGAGTGTGTTCACATGGAGGTGTGCACACTGAACTATTAGAATGAGTGTGTCCACATGGAAGTGTGCACACTGAACTGTTAGAATGAGTGTGCCCACATGGAGGTGTGCACACTGAACTGTTAGAATGAGTGTGTCCACATGGAAGTGTGCACACTGAATTGTTAGAATGAGTGTGTCCACATGGAGGTGTTTACACTGAACTGTTAGATTGAGTGTGTCCACATGGAGGTGTGCACACTGAACTGTTAGAATGAGTATGTCCACATGGAAATGTGCACACTGAACTGTTAGAAGGAGTGTGCCCACATGGAGGTGTGCACACTGAACTGTTAGAATGAGTGTGTCCACATGGAGGTGTGCACACTGAACTGTTAGTATTAGTGTATCCCTGTGGAGATGTGCACACTGAACTGTTAGAATGAGTGTGTCCACATGGAGGTGTGCACACTGAACTGTTAGAATGAGTGTGTCCACATGGAGGTGTGCACACTGAACTGTGAGAATATGTCCACATGGAGGTGTGCACACTGTATTGTTAGAATGAGTGTGTCCACATGGAGGTCTGCACACTGAACTGTTAGAATGAGTGTGTCCACATGGAGGTGTGCACACTGAACTGTTAGAATGAGTGTGTCCACATGGAGGTGTGCACACTGAACTGTTAGAATGAGTGTGTCCACATGGAAGTGTGCACAATGAACTGTTAGAATATGTGTGCCCACATGGAAATGTGCACACTTAACTGTTATAATGAGTGTGTCCACATGGAGGTGTGCACACTGAACTGTTAGAATGAGAGTATCCCTGTGGAGGTGTGCACACTAAACTGTTAAAATGAGTGTGTCCACATGGAGGTATGCACACTGAACTGTTAGAATGTGTCCACATGGAGGTGTGCACACTGAACTGTTAGAATGAGTGTGTCCACATGGAGGTGTGCACACTGAACTGTTAGAATGAGTGTGTCCACATGGAGGTGTGCACAATGAACTTTTAGAATGAGTGTGTCCACATGGAGGTGTGCACACTGAACTGTTATAATATGTCCACATGGAGGTGTGCACACTGTATTGTTAGAATGAGTGTATCCACATGGAGGTGTGCACACTGAACTGTTAGAATGAGTGTGTCCACATGGAGGTGTGTACACTAAACTGTTTAGATTGAGTGTGTCCACATGGAGGTGTGCACACTGAACTGTTAGAATGAGTGTGTCCACATGGAAGTGTGCACACTGAATTGTTAGAATGAGTGTGTCCACATGGAGGTGTTTACACTGAACTGTTAGATTGAGTGTGTCCACAAGGCGGTGTGCACACTGAACTGTTAGAATGAGTGTATCCACATGGAAGTGTGCACACTGAACTGTTAGAATGAGTGTGCCCACATGGAGGTGTGCACACTGAACTGTTAGAATGAGTGCGTCCACATGGAGGTGTGCACACTGAACTGTTAGAATTAGTGTATCCCTGTGGAGATGTGCACACTGAACTGTTAGAATGAGTGTGTGCACATGGAGGTTCGGACCCAAAACTGTTAGAATGAGTGTGTCCACATGGAGGTGTGCACACTGAACTGTTAGAATATGTCCACATGGAGGTGTGCACACTGTATTGTTAGAATGAGTGTGTCCACATGGAGGTGTGCACACTGTATTGTTAGAATGAGTGTATCCCTGTGGAGGTGTGCACACTGAACTGTTAGAATGAGTGTATCCCTGTGGAGGTGTGCACACTGAACTGTAAGAATGAGTGTGTTCACATGGAGGTGTGCACACCGAAGTGTTAGAATTTGTCCACATGGAGGTGTGCACACTGAACTGTTAGAATGAGTGTGTCCACATGGAGGTGTGCACACTGAACTGATAGAATGAGTGTGTCCACATGGAGGTGTGCACACTGAACTGTTAGATTGAGTGTGTCCACATGGAGGTGTGCACACTGAACTGTTAGAATGAATGTGTCCACATGGAGGTGTGCACACTGAATTGTTAGAATGAGTGTGTCCACATGGAGGTGTTTACACTGAACTGTTAGATTGAGTGTGTCCACATGGAGGTGTGCACACTGAACTGTTAGAATGAGTGTGTCCACATGGAAGTGTGCACACTGAACTGTTAGAATGAGTGTGCACAAATGGAGGTGTGCACACTGAACTGTTAGAATGAGTGTGTCCACATGGAGGTGTGCACACTGAACTGTTAGAATTAGTGTATCCCTGTGGAGATGTGCACACTGAACTGTTAGAATGAGTGTGTCCACATGGAGGTTTGGACCCAAAACTGTTAGAATGAGTGTGTCCACATGGAGGTGTGCACACTGATCTGTTAGAATATGTCCACATGGAGGTGTGCACACTGTATTGTTAGAATGAGTGTGTCCACATGGAGGTGTGCACACTGAACTATTAGAATGAGTGTATGTCTGTGGAGGTGTGAACACTGAACTGTTAGAATGAGTGTATCCCTGTGGAGGTGTGCACACTGAACTGCTAGAATGAGTGTGTCCACATGGAGGTGTGCACACCGAAGTGTTAGAATTTTTCCACATGGAGGTGTGCACACTGAACTGTTAGAATGAGTGTGTCCACATGGAGGTGTGCACACTAAACTGATAGAATGAGTGTGTCCACATGGAGGTGTGCACACTGAACTGTTAGAATGAGTGTGTCCACATGGAGGTGTGCACACTGAACTGTTAGAATGAGTGTGTCCACATGGAGGTGTGCACACTGAACTGTTAGAATGAGTGTGTCCACATGGAGGTGTGCACACTGAACTGTTAGTATTAGTGTATCCCTGTGGAGATGTGCACACTGAACTGTTAGAATGAGTGTGTCCACATGGAGGTGTGCACACTGAACTGTTAGAATGAGTGTGTCCACATGGAGGTGTGCACACTGAACTGTGAGAATATGTCCACATGGAGGTGTGCACACTGTATTGTTAGAATGAGTGTGTCCACATGGAGGTCTGCACACTGAACTGTTAGAATGAGTGTGTCCACATGGAGGTGTGCACACTGAACTGTTAGAATGAGTGTGTCCACATGGAGGTGTGCACACTGAACTGTTAGAATGAGTGTGTCCACATGGAAGTGTGCACACTGAACTGTTAGAATATGTGTGCCCACATGGAAATGTGCACACTTAACTGTTATAATGAGTGTGTCCACATGGAGGTGTGCACACTGAACTGTTAGAATGAGTGTATCCCTGTGGAGGTGTGCACACTAAACTGTTAAAATGAGTGTGTCCACATGGAGGTATGCACACTGAACTGTTAGAATGTGTCCACATGGAGGTGTGCACACTGAACTGTTAGAATGAGTGTGTCCACATGGAGGTGTGCACACTGAACTGTTAGAATGAGTGTGTCCACATGGAGGTGTGCACAATGAACTTTTAGAATGAGTGTGTCCACATGGAGGTGTGCACACTGAACTGTTAGAATATGTCCACATGGAGGTGTGCACACTGTATTGTTAGAATGAGTGTATCCACATGGAGGTGTGCACACTGAACTGTTAGAATGAGTGTGTCCACATGGAGGTGTGTACACTAAACTGTTTAGATTGAGTGTGTCCACATGGAGGTGTGCACACTGAACTGTTAGAATGAGTGTGTCCACATGGAAGTGTGCACACTGAATTGTTAGAATGAGTGTGTCCACATGGAGGTGTTTACACTGAACTGTTAGATTGAGTGTGTCCACAAGGCGGTGTGCACACTGAACTGTTAGAATGAGTGTATCCACATGGAAGTGTGCACACTGAACTGTTAGAATGAGTGTGCCCACATGGAGGTGTGCACACTGAACTGTTAGAATGAGTGCGCCCACATGGAGGTGTGCACACTGAACTGTTAGAATTAGTGTATCCCTGTGGAGATGTGCACACTGAACTGTTAGAATGAGTGTGTACACATGGAGGTTTGGACCCAAAACTGTTAGAATGAGTGTGTCCACATGGAGGTGTGCACACTGAACTGTTAGAATATGTCCACATGGAGGTGTGCACACTGTATTGTTAGAATGAGTGTGTCCACATGGAGGTGTGCACACTGTATTGTTAGAATGAGTGTATCCCTGTGGAGGTGTGCACACTGAACTGTTAGAATGAGTGTATCCCTGTGGAGGTGTGCACACTGAACTGTAAGAATGAGTGTGTTCACATGGAGGTGTGCACACCGAAGTGTTAGAATTTGTCCACATGGAGGTGTGCACACTGAACTGTTAGAATGAGTGTGTCCACATGGAGGTGTGCACACTGAACTGATAGAATGAGTGTGTCCACATGGAGGTGTGCACACTGAACTGTTAGATTGAGTGTGTCCACATGGAGGTGTGCACACTGAACTGTTAGAATGAATGTGTCCACATGGAGGTGTGCACACTGAATTGTTAGAATGAGTGTGTCCACATGGAGGTGTTTACACTGAACTGTTAGATTGAGTGTGTCCACATGGAGGTGTGCACACTGAACTGTTAGAATGAGTGTGTCCACATGGAAGTGTGCACACTGAACTGTTAGAATGAGTGTGCACACATGGAGGTGTGCACACTGAACTGTTAGAATGAGTGTGTCCACATGGAGGTGTGCACACTGAACTGTTAGAATTAGTGTATCCCTGTGGAGATGTGCACACTGAACTGTTAGAATGAGTGTGTCCACATGGAGGTTTGGACCCAAAACTGTTAGAATGAGTGTGTCCACATGGAGGTGTGCACACTGATCTGTTAGAATATGTCCACATGGAGGTGTGCACACTGTATTGTTAGAATGAGTGTGTCCACATGGAGGTGTGCACACTGAACTATTAGAATGAGTGTATGTCTGTGGAGGTGTGAACACTGAACTGTTAGAATGAGTGTATCCCTGTGGAGGTGTGCACACTGAACTGCTAGAATGAGTGTGTCCACATGGAGGTGTGCACACCGAAGTGTTAGAATTTTTCCACATGGAGGTGTGCACACTGAACTGTTAGAATGAGTGTGTCCACATGGAGGTGTGCACACTGAACTGATAGAATGAGTGTGTCCACATGGAGGTGTGCACACTGAACTGTTAGAATGAGTGTGTCCACATGGAGGTGTGCACACTGAACTGTTAGAATGAGTGTGTCCACATGGAGGTGTGCACACTGAACTGTTAGAATGAGTGTGCCCACATGGAGGTGTGCACACTGAACTGTTAGAATGAGTGTGTCCCTGGGGAGGTGTGCACACTGAAATGTTAGAATGAGTGTGTCCACATGGAGGTGTGCACACCGAAGTGTTAGAATTTGTCAACATGGAGGTGTGCACACTGAATTATTTGAATGAGTGTGTCCACATGGGGATGTGCACACTGAACTGTTAGAAGCGTGTGTCCACATGGAGCTGTGCACACTGAACTGTTAGAATGAGTGTGTCCACATGGAGGTGTGCACACTGAACTGTTAGAATGAGTGTGCCCACAGGGAGGTGTGCACACTGAACTGTTAGAATGATTGTGCCCACATGGAGGTGTGCACACTGAACTGTTAGAATGAGTGTGTCCACATGGAAGTGTGCACACTGAACTGTTAGAATGAGTGTGTCCACATGGAGGTGTGCACACTGAACTGTTAGAATGAGTGTAACCCTGTGGAGGTGTGCAAACCGAAATGTTAGAATGAGTGTGTCCACATGGAGGTGTGCACACTGAACTGTTATAATGAGTGTGTCCACATGGAGGTGTGCACACTGAACTGTTGGAATGAGTGTGCCCACATGGAGGTGTGCACACTGAACTGTTAGAATGATTGTGTCCACATGGAGGTGTGCACACTGAACTGTTAGAATGAGTGTGTCCACATGGAGGTTTGCACACTGAACTGTTAGAATGAGTGTGTCCACATGGAGGTGTGCACACTGAACTGTTAGAATGAGTGTATCCCTGTGGAGGTGTGCAAAATTAACTGTTAGAATGATTGTGTCCACATGGAGGTGTGCACACTGAACTGTTAGAATGTGTGTGTCCCTGTGGGGGTGTGCACACTGAACTGTTAGAATGAGTGTGTTCACATGGAGGTGTGCACACTGAACTGTTAGAATGTGTGTGTCCACATGGAGGTTTGCACACTGAACTGTTAGATTGAGTGTGCCCACATGGAGGTGAGAACACTGAACTGCTGGAATGAGTGTATCCACATGGAGGTGTGCACACTGAACTGCTGGAATGAGTGTGCCCACATGGAGGTGTGCACACTGAACTATTGGAATGAGTGTGCCCACATGGAGGTGTGCACACTGAACTGTTAGAATGATTGTGTCCACATGGAGGTGTGCACACTGAACTGTTAGAATGTGTGTGTCCACATGGAGGTGTGCACAATGAACTGTTAGAATGAGTGTGTTCACATGGAGGTGTGCACACTGAACTGTTAGAATGTGTGTGTCCACATGGAGGTTTGCACACTGAACTGTTAGAATGAGTGTGCCCACATGGAGGTGAGAACACTGAACTGCTGAAATGAGTGTGTCCACATGGAGGTGTGCACACTGAACTGTTGGAATGAGTGTGCCCACATGGAGGTGTGCACACTGAACTGTTAGAATGATTGTGTCCACATGGAGGTGTGCACACTGAACTGATAGAATGACTGTGTTCACATGGAGGTGTGCACTTTGAACTGTTAGAATGAGTGTGTCCACATGGAGGTGTGCACACTGAACTGATAGAATGACTGTGTTCACATGGAGGTGTGCACTTTGAACTGTTAGAATGAGTGTGTCCACATGGAGGTGTGCACACTGAACTGTTAGAATGAGTGTGTCCACATGGAGGTGTGCACACTGAACTGTTAGAATGAGTGTGTCCTCATGGAGGTGTGCACACTGAACTGTTAGAATGAGTGTGTCCCTGTGGATGTGTGCACACAGAAATGTTAGAATGAGTGTGTCCACATAGAGGTGTGCACACTGAAGTGTTAGAATTTGTCCACATGGAGGTGTGCACACTGAACTGTTAGAATGAGTGTGCCCACATGGAGGTGGGCACACTGAACTGTTAGAATGAGTGTGCCCACATGGAGGTGTGCACACTGAACTGTTAGAATGTGTGTGTCCACATGGAGGGGTGCACAATGAACTGTTAGAATGAGTGTGCCAACAGGGAGGTGTGCACACTGAACTGTTAGAATGATTGTGCCCACATGGAGGTGTGCACACTGAACTGTTAGAATGAGTGTGTCCCTGTGGAGGTGTGCACACAGAAATGTTAGAATGAGTGTGTCCACATAGAGGTGTGCACACTGAAGTGTTAGAATTTGTCCACATGGAGGTGTGCACACTGAACTGTTAGAATGAGTGTGCCCACATGGAAGTGTGCACACTGAACTGTTAGAATGAGTGTGTCCACATGGAGGTGTGCACACTGAACTGTTAGAATGAGTGTAACCCTGTGGAGGTGTGCAAACCGAAATGCTAGAATGAGTGTGTCCACATGGAGGTGTGCACACTGAACTGTTAGAATGAGTGTGTCCACATGGAGGTGTGCACACTGAACTGTTGGAATGAGTGTGCCCACATGGAGGTGTGCACACTGAACTGTTAGAATGATTGTGTCCACATGGAGGTGTGCACACTGAACTGTTAGAATGAGTGTGTCCACATGGAGGTGTGCACACTGAACTGTTAGAATGAGTGTGTCCACATGGAGGTGTGCACACTGAACTGTTAGAATGAGTGTATCCCTGTGGAGGTGTGCAAAATTAACTGTTAGAATGATTGTGTCCACATGGAGGTGTGCACACTGAACTGATAGAATGACTGTGTTCACATGGACCTGTGCACTTTGAACTGTTAGAATGAGTGTGTCCACATGGAGGTTTGCACACTGAATTGTTAGAATGAGTGTGTCCACATGGAGGTGTGCACACTGAACTGTTAGAATGAGTGTAACCCTGTGGAGGTGTGCAAACCAAAATGTTAGAATGAGTGTGTCCACATGGAGGTGTGCACACTGAACTGTTAGAATGAGTGTGTCCACATGGAGGTGTGCACACTGAACTGTTGGAATGAGTGTGCCCACATGGAGGTGTGCACACTGAACTGTTAGAATGATTGTGTCCACATGGAGGTGTGCACACTGAACTGTTAGAATGAGTGTGTCCACATGGAGGTGTGCACACTGAACTGTTAGAATGAGTGTGTCCACATGGAGGTGTGCACACTGAACTGTTAGAATGAGTGTATCCCTGTGGAGGTGTGCACAATTAACTGTTAGAATGATTGTGTCCACATGGAGGTGTGCACACTGAACTGTTAGAATGTGTGTGTCCCTGTGGGGGTGTGCACACTGAACTGTTAGAATGAGTGTGTTCACATGGAGGTGTGCACACTGAACTGTTAGAATGTGTGTGTCCACATGGAGGTTTGCACACTGAACTGTTAGAATGAGTGTGCCCACATGGAGGTGAGAACACTGAACTGCTGAAATGAGTGTGTCCACATGGAGGTGTGCACACTGAACTGTTGGAATGAGTGTGCCCACATGGAGGTGTGCACACTGAACTGTTAGAATGATTGTGTCCACATGGAGGTGTGCACACTGAACTGATAGAATGACTGTGTTCACATGGAGGTGTGCACTTTGAAGTGTTAGAATGAGTGTGTCCACATGGAGGTGTGCACACTGAACTGTTAGAATGAGTGTGTCCACATGGAGGTGTGCACACTGAACTGTTAGAATGAGTGTGTCCACATGGAGGTGTGCACACTGAACTGTTAGAATGAGTGTGTCCCTGTGGAGGTGTGCACACAGAAATGTTAGAATGAGTGTGTCCACATAGAGGTGTGCACACTGAAGTGTTAGAATTTGTCCACATGGAGGTGTGCACACTGAACTGTTAGAATGATTGTGTCCACATGGAGGTTTGCACACTGAATTGTTAGAATGAGTGTGTCCACATGGAGGTGTGCACACTGAACTGTTAGAATGAGTGTAACCCTGTGGAGGTGTGCAAACCGAAATGTTAGAATGAGTGTGTCCACATGGAGGTGTGCACACTGAACTGTTAGAATGAGTGTGTCCACATGGAGGTGTGCACACTGAACTGTTGGAATGAGTGTGCCCACATGGAGGTGTGCACACTGAACTGTTAGAATGATTGTGTCCACATGGAGGTGTGCACACTGAACTGTTAGAATGAGTGTGTCCACATGGAGGTGTGCACACTGAACTGTTAGAATGAGTGTGTCCACATGGAGGTGTGCACACTGAACTGTTAGAATGAGTGTATCCCTGTGGAGGTGTGCAAAATTAACTGTTAGAATGATTGTGTCCACATGGAGGTGTGCACACTGAACTGTTAGAATGTGTGTGTCCCTGTGGGGGTGTGCACACTGAACTGTTAGAATGAGTGTGTTCACATGGAGGTGTGCACACTGAACTGTTAGAATGTGTGTGTCCACATGGAGGTTTGCACACTGAAATGTTAGAATGAGTGTGCCCACATGGAGGTGAGAACACTGAACTGCTGGAATGAGTGTATCCACATGGAGGTGTGCACACTGAACTGCTGGAATGAGTGTGCCCACATGGAGGTGTGCACACCGAACTGTTGGAATGAGTGTGCCCACATGGAGGTGTGCACACTGAACTGTTAGAATGATTGTGTCCACATGGAGGTGTGCACACTGAACTGTTAGAATGTGTGTGTCCACATGGAGGTGTGCACAAAGAACTGTTAGAATGAGTGTGTTCACATGGAGGTGTGCACACTGAACTGTTAGAATGTGTGTGTCCACATGGAGGTTTGCACACTGAACTGATAGAATGAGTGTGCCCACATGGAGGTGAGAACACTGAACTTCTGAAATGAGTGTGTCCACATGGAGGTGTGCACACTGAACTGTTGGAATGAGTGTGCCCACATGGAGGTGTGCACACTGAACTGTTAGAATGATTGTGTCCACATGGAGGTGTGCACACTGAACTGATAGAATGACTGTGTTCACATGGAGGTGTGCACTTTGAACTGTTAGAATGAGTGTGTCCACATGGAGGTGTGCACACTGAACTGTTAGAATGAGTGTGTCCACATGGAGGTGTGCACACTGAACTGTTAGAATGAGTGTGTCCACATGGAGGTGTGCACACTGAACTGTTAGAATGAGTGTGTCCCTGTGGAGGTGTGCACACAGAAATGTTAGAATGAGTGTGTCCACATAGAGGTGTGCACACTGAAGTGTTAGAATTTGTCCACATGGAGGTGTGCACACTGAACTGTTAGAATGAGTGTGCCCACATGGAGGTGTGCACACTGAACTGTTGGAATGAGTGTGCCCACATGGAGGTGTGCACACTGAACTGTTAGAATGATTGTGTCCACATGGAGGTGTGCACACTGAACTGTTAGAATGAGTGTGTCCACATGGAGGTGTGCACACTGAACTGTTAGAATGAGTGTGTCCACATGGAGGTGTGCACACTGAACTGTTAGAATGAGTGTATCCCTGTGGAGGTGTGCAAAATTAACTGTTAGAATGATTGTGTCCACATGGAGGTGTGCACACTGAACTGATAGAATGACTGTGTTCACATGGAAGTGTGCACTTTGAACTGTTAGAATGAGTGTGTCCACATGGAGGTTTGCACACTGAATTGTTAGAATGAGTGTGTCCACATGGAGGTGTGCACACTGAACTGTTAGAATGAGTGTAACCCTGCGGAGGTGTGCAAACTAAAATGTTAGAATGAGTGTGTCCACATGGAGGTGTGCACACTGAACTGTTAGAATGAGTGTGTCCACATGGAGGTGTGCACACTGAACTGTTGGAATGAGTGTGCCCACATGGAGGTGTGCACACTGAACTGTTAGAATGATTGTGTCCACATGGAGGTGTGCACACTGAACTGTTAGAATGAGTGTGTCCACATGGAGGTGTGCACACTGAACTGTTAGAATGAGTGTGTCCACATGGAGGTGTGCACACTGAACTGTTAGAATGAGTGTATCCCTGTGGAGGTGTGCAAAATTAACTGTTAGAATGATTGTGTCCACATGGAGGTGTGCACACTGAACTGTTAGAATGTGTGTGTCCCTGTGGGGGTGTGCACACTGAACTGTTAGAATGAGTGTGTTCACATGGAGGTGTGCACACTGAACTGTTAGTATTAGTGTATCCCTGTGGAGATGTGCACACTGAACTGTTAGAATGAGTGTGCCCACATGGAGGTGAGAACACTGAACTGCTGGAATGAGTGTATCCACATGGAGGTGTGCACACTGAACTGCTGGAATGAGTGTGCCCACATGGAGGTGTGCACACCGAACTGTTGGAATGAGTGTGCCCACATGGAGGTGTGTACACTGAACTGTTAGAATGATTGTGTCCACATGGAGGTGTGCACACTGAACTGTTAGAATGTGTGTGTCCACATGGAGGTGTGCACAAAGAACTGTTAGAATGAGTGTGTTCACATGGAGGTGTGCACACTGAACTGTTAGAATGTGTGTGTCCACATGGAGGTTTGCACACTGAACTGTTAGAATGAGTGTGCCCACATGGAGGTGAGAACACTGAACTGCTGAAATGAGTGTGTCCACATGGAGGTGTGCACACTGAACTGTTGGAATGAGTGTGCCCACATGGAGGTGTGCACACTGAACTGTTAGAATGATTGTGTCCACATGGAAGTGTGCACACTGAACTGATAGAATGACTGTGTTCACATGGAGGTGTGCACTTTGAACTGTTAGAATGAGTGTGTCCACATGGAGGTGTGCACACTGAACTGTTAGAATGAGTGTGTCCACATGGAGGTGTGCACACTGAACTGTTAGAATGAGTGTGTCCACATGGAGGTGTGCACACTGAACTGTTAGAATGAGTGTGTCCCTGTGGAGGTGTGCACACAGAAATGTTAGAATGAGTGTGTCCACATAGAGGTGTGCACACTGAAGTGTTACAATTTGTCCACATGGAGGTGTGCACACTGAACTGTTAGAATGAGTGTGCCCACATGGAGGTGGGCACACTGAACTGTTAGAATGAGTGTGCCCACATGGAGGTGTGCACACTGAACTGTTAGAATGTGTGTGTCCACATGGAGGGGTGCACAATGAACTGTTAGAATGAGTGTGCCCACAGGGAGGTGTGCACACTGAACTGTTAGAATGATTGTGCCCACATGGAGGTGTGCACACTGAACTGTTAGAATATGTCCACATGGAGGTGTGCACACTGTAATGTTAGAATGAGTGTGTCCACATGGAGGTGTGCACACTGAACTGTTAGAATGAGTGTGTCCACATGGAAGTGTGCACACTGAATTGTTAGAATGAGTGTGTCCACATGGAGGTGTGCACAGTGAACTGTTAGAATGAGTGTAACCCTGTGGAGGTGTGCAAACCGAAATGCTAGAATGAGTGTGTCCACATGGAGGTGTGCACACTGAACTGTTAGAATGAGTGTGTCCACATGGAGGTGTGCACACTGAACTGTTGGAATGAGTGTGCCCACATGGAGGTGTGCACACTGAACTGTTAGAATGATTGTGTCCACATGGAGGTGTGCACACTGAACTGATAGAATGACTGTGTTCACATGGAGGTGTGCACTTTGAACTGTTAGAATGAGTGTGTCCACATGGAGGTTTGCACACTGAATTGTTAGAATGAGTGTGTCCACATGGAGGTGTGCACACTGAACTGTTAGAATGAGTGTAACCCTGTGGAGGTGTGCAAACCGAAATGTTAGAATGAGTGTGTCCACATGGAGGTGTGCACACTGAACTGTTAGAATGAGTGTGTCCACATGGAGGTGTGCACACTGAACTGTTGGAATGAGTGTGCCCACATGGAGGTGTGCACACTGAACTGTTAGAATGATTGTGTCCACATGGAGGTGTGCACACTGAACTGTTAGAATGAGTGTGTCCACATGGAGGTGTGCACACTGAACTGTTAGAATGAGTGTGTCCACATGGAGGTGTGCACACTGAACTGTTAGAATGAGTGTATCCCTGTGGAGGTGTGCAAAATTAACTGTTAGAATGATTGTGTCCACATGGAGGTGTGCACACTGAACTGTTAGAATGAGTGTGTCCCTGTGGAGGTGTGCACACAGAAATGTTAGAATGAGTGTGTCCACATAGAGGTGTGCACACTGAAGTGTTAGAATTTGTCCACATGGAGGTGTGCACACTGAACTGTTAGAATGAGTGTGCCCACATGGAGGTGTGCACACTGAACTGTTGGAATGAGTGTGCCCACATGGAGGTGTGCACACTGAACTGTTAGAATGATTGTGTCCACATGGAGGTGTGCACACTGAACTGTTAGAATGAGTGTGTCCACATGGAGGTGTGCACACTGAACTGTTAGAATGAGTGTGTCCACATGGAGGTGTGCACACTGAACTGTTAGAATGAGTGTATCCCTGTGGAGGTGTGCAAAATTAACTGTTAGAATGATTGTGTCCACATGGAGGTGTGCACACTGAACTGATAGAATGACTGTGTTCACATGGAGGTGTGCACTTTGAACTGTTAGAATGAGTGTGTCCACATGGAGGTTTGCACACTGAATTGTTAGAATGAGTGTGTCCACATGGAGGTGTGCACACTGAACTGTTAGAATGAGTGTAACCCTGCGGAGGTGTGCAAACTGAAATGTTAGAATGAGTGTGTCCACATGGAGGTGTGCACACTGAACTGTTAGAATGAGTGTGTCCACATGGAGGTGTGCACACTGAACTGTTGGAATGAGTGTGCCCACATGGAGGTGTGCACACTGAACTGTTAGAATGATTGTGTCCACATGGAGGTGTGCACACTGAACTGTTAGAATGAGTGTGTCCACATGGAGGTGTGCACACTGAACTGTTAGAATGAGTGTGTCCACATGGAGGTGTGCACACTGAACTGTTAGAATGAGTGTATCCCTGTGGAGGTGTGCAAAATTAACTGTTAGAATGATTGTGTCCACATGGAGGTGTGCACACTGAACTGTTAGAATGTGTGTGTCCCTGTGGGGGTGTGCACACTGAACTGTTAGAATGAGTGTGTTCACATGGAGGTGTGCACACTGAACTGTTAGTATTAGTGTATCCCTGTGGAGATGTGCACACTGAACTGTTAGAATGAGTGTGCCCACATGGAGGTGAGAACACTGAACTGCTGGAATGAGTGTATCCACATGGAGGTGTGCACACTGAACTGCTGGAATGAGTGTGCCCACATGGAGGTGTGCACACCGAACTGTTGGAATGAGTGTGCCCACATGGAGGTGTGTACACTGAACTGTTAGAATGATTGTGTCCACATGGAGGTGTGCACACTGAACTGTTAGAATGTGTGTGTCCACATGGAGGTGTGCACAAAGAACTGTTAGAATGAGTGTGTTCACATGGAGGTGTGCACACTGAACTGTTAGAATGTGTGTGTCCACATGGAGGTTTGCACACTGAACTGTTAGAATGAGTGTGCCCACATGGAGGTGAGAACACTGAACTGCTGAAATGAGTGTGTCCACATGGAGGTGTGCACACTGAACTGTTGGAATGAGTGTGCCCACATGGAGGTGTGCACACTGAACTGTTAGAATGATTGTGTCCACATGGAAGTGTGCACACTGAACTCATAGAATGACTGTGTTCACATGGAGGTGTGCACTTTGAACTGTTAGAATGAGTGTGTCCACATGGAGGTGTGCACACTGAACTGTTAGAATGAGTGTGTCCACATGGAGGTGTGCACACTGAACTGTTAGAATGAGTGTGTCCACATGGAGGTGTGCACACTGAACTGTTAGAATGAGTGTGTCCCTGTGGAGGTGTGCACACAGAAATGTTAGAATGAGGGTGTCCACATAGAGGTGTGAAAACTGAAGTGTTAGAATTTGTCCACATGGAGGTGTGCACACTGAACTGTTAGAATGAGTGTGCCCACATGGAGGTGGGCACACTGAACTGTTAGAATGAGTGTGCCCACATGGAGGTGTGCACACTGAACTGTTAGAATGTGTGTGTCCACATGGAGGGGTGCACAATGAACTGTTAGAATGAGTGTGCCCACAGGGAGGTGTGCACACTGAACTGTTAGAATGATTGTGCCCACATGGAGGTGTGCACACTGAACTGTTAGAATATGTCCACATGGAGGTGTGCACACTGTAATGTTAGAATGAGTGTGTCCACATGGAGGTGTGCACACTGAACTGTTAGAATGAGTGTGTCCACATGGAAGTGTGCACACTGAACTGTTAGAATGAGTGTGTCCACATGGAGGTGTGCACAGTGAACTGTTAGAATGAGTGTAACCCTGTGGAGGTGTGCAAACCGAAATGCTAGAATGAGTGTGTCCACATGGAGGTGTGCACACTGAACTGTTAGAATGAGTGTGTCCACATGGAGGTGTGCACACTGAACTGTTGGAATGAGTGTGCCCACATGGAGGTGTGCACACTGAACTGTTAGAATGATTGAGTCCACATGGAGGTGTGCACACTGAACTGATAGAATGACTGTGTTCACATGGAGGTGTGCACTTTGAACTGTTAGAATGAGTGTGTCCACATGGAGGTTTGCACACTGAATTGTTAGAATGAGTGTGTCCACATGGAGGTGTGCACACTGAACTGTTAGAATGAGTGTAACCCTGTGGAGGTGTGCAAACCGAAATGTTAGAATGAGTGTGTCCACATGGAGGTGTGCACACTGAACTGTTAGAATGAGTGTGTCCACATGGAGGTGTGCACACTGAACTGTTGGAATGAGTGTGCCCACATGGAGGTGTGCACACTGAACTGTTAGAATGATTGTGTCCACATGGAGGTGTGCACACTGAACTGTTAGAATGAGTGTGTCCACATGGAGGTGTGCACACTGAACTGTTAGAATGAGTGTGTCCACATGGAGGTGTGCACACTGAACTGTTAGAATGAGTGTATCCCTGTGGAGGTGTGCAAAATTAACTGTTAGAATGATTGTGTCCACACGGAGGTGTGCACACTGAACTGTTAGAATGTGTGTGTCCCTGTGGGGGTGTGCACACTGAACTGTTAGAATGAGTGTGTTCCCATGGAGGTGTGCACACTGAACTGTTAGAATGTGTGTGTCCACATGGAGGTTTGCACACTGAACTGTTAGAATGAGTGTGCCCACATGGAGGTGAGAACACTGAACTGCTGGAATGAGTGTATCCACATGGAGGTGTGCACACTGAACTGCTGGAATGAGTGTGCCCACATGGAGGTGTGCACACCGAACTGTTGGAATGAGTGTGCCCACATGGAGGTGTGCACACTGAACTGTTAGAATGATTGTGTCCACATGGAGGTGTGCACACTGAACTGTTAGAATGTGTGTTTCCACATGGAGGTGTGCACAATGAACTGTTAGAATGAGTGTGTTCACATGGAGGTGTGCACACTGAACTGTTAGAATGTGTGTGTCCACATGGAGGTTTGCACACTGAACTGTTAGAATGAGTGTGCCCACATGGAGGTGAGAACACTGAACTGCTGAAATGAGTGTGTCCACATGGAGGTGTGCACACTGAACTGTTGGAATGAGTGTGCCCACATGGAGGTGTGCACACTGAACTGTTAGAATGATTGTGTCCACATGGAGGTGTGCACACTGAACTGATAGAATGACTGTGTTCACATGGAGGTGTGCACTTTGAACTGTTAGAATGAGTGTGTCCACATGGAGGTGTGCACACTGAACTGTTAGAATGAGTGTGTCCACATGGAGGTGTGCACACTGAACTGTTAGAATGAGTGTGTCCACATGGAGGTGTGCACACTGAACTGTTAGAATGAGTGTGTCCCTGTGGAGGTGTGCACACAGAAATGTTAGAATGAGTGTGTCCACATAGAGGTGTGCACACTGAAGTGTTAGAATTTGTCCACATGGAGGTGTGCACACTGAACTGTTAGAATGAGTGTGTCCACATGGAGGTGTGCACACTGAACTGTTAGAATGAGTGTGTCCACATGGAGGTGTGCACACTGAACTGTTAGAATGAGTGTATCCCTGTGGGGGTGTGCAAAATTAACTGTTAGAATGAGTGTGTCCACATTGAGGTGTGCACACTGAACTGTTAGAATGTATGTGTCCACATGGAGGTGTGCACACTGAAATGTTAGAATGAGTTTGTCCACATGGATGTGTGCACACTGAACTGTTAGATTGAGTGTGTCCCTTTGGAGGTGTGCACACTGAACTGTTAGAATGAGTGTGCCCACATGGAGGTGTGCACACTGAACTGTTAGAATGAGTGTGTCCACACGGAGGTGTGCACACTGAACTGTTAGAATGAGTGTGTCCACATGGAGGTGTGCACACTGAACTGTTAGAATGAGTGTGTCCCTGTGGAGGTGTGCACACAGAAATGTTAGAATGAGTGTGTCCACATAGAGGTGTGCACACTGAAGTGTTAGAATTTGTCCACATGGAGGTGTGCACACTGAACTGTTAGAATGAGTGTGCCCACATGGAGGTGTGCACACTGAACTGTTGGAATGAGTGTGCCCACATGGAGGTGTGCACACTGAACTGTTAGAATGATTGTGTCCACATGGAGGTGTGCACACTGAACTGTTAGAATGAGTGTGTCCACATGGAGGTGTGCACACTGAACTGTTAGAATGAGTGTGTCCACATGGAGGTGTGCACACTGAACTGTTAGAATGAGTGTATCCCTGTGGAGGTGTGCAAAATTAACTGTTAGAATGATTGTGTCCACATGGAGGTGTGCACACTGAACTGATAGAATGACTGTGTTCACATGGAAGTGTGCACTTTGAACTGTTAGAATGAGTGTGTCCACATGGAGGTTTGCACACTGAATTGTTAGAATGAGTGTGTCCACATGGAGGTGTGCACACTGAACTGTTAGAATGAGTGTAACCCTGCGGAGGTGTGCAAACTAAAATGTTAGAATGAGTGTGTCCACATGGAGGTGTGCACACTGAACTGTTAGAATGAGTGTGTCCACATGGAGGTGTGCACACTGAACTGTTGGAATGAGTGTGCCCACATGGAGGTGTGCACACTGAACTGTTAGAATGATTGTGTCCACATGGAGGTGTGCACACTGAACTGTTAGAATGAGTGTGTCCACATGGAGGTGTGCACACTGAACTGTTAGAATGAGTGTGTCCACATGGAGGTGTGCACACTGAACTGTTAGAATGAGTGTATCCCTGTGGAGGTGTGCAAAATTAACTGTTAGAATGATTGTGTCCACATGGAGGTGTGCACACTGAACTGTTAGAATGTGTGTGTCCCTGTGGGGGTGTGCACACTGAACTGTTAGAATGAGTGTGTTCACATGGAGGTGTGCACACTGAACTGTTAGTATTAGTGTATCCCTGTGGAGATGTGCACACTGAACTGTTAGAATGAGTGTGCCCACATGGAGGTGAGAACACTGAACTGCTGGAATGAGTGTATCCACATGGAGGTGTGCACACTGAACTGCTGGAATGAGTGTGCCCACATGGAGGTGTGCACACCGAACTGTTGGAATGAGTGTGCCCACATGGAGGTGTGTACACTGAACTGTTAGAATGATTGTGTCCACATGGAGGTGTGCACACTGAACTGTTAGAATGTGTGTGTCCACATGGAGGTGTGCACAAAGAACTGTTAGAATGAGTGTGTTCACATGGAGGTGTGCACACTGAACTGTTAGAATGTGTGTGTCCACATGGAGGTTTGCACACTGAACTGTTAGAATGAGTGTGCCCACATGGAGGTGAGAACACTGAACTGCTGAAATGAGTGTGTCCACATGGAGGTGTGCACACTGAACTGTTGGAATGAGTGTGCCCACATGGAGGTGTGCACACTGAACTGTTAGAATGATTGTGTCCACATGGAAGTGTGCACACTGAACTGATAGAATGACTGTGTTCACATGGAGGTGTGCACTTTGAACTGTTAGAATGAGTGTGTCCACATGGAGGTGTGCACACTGAACTGTTAGAATGAGTGTGTCCACATGGAGGGGTGCACACTGAACTGTTAGAATGAGTGTGTCCACATGGAGGTGTGCACACTGAACTGTTAGAATGAGTGTGTCCCTGTGGAGGTGTGCACACAGAAATGTTAGAATGAGTGTGTCCACATAGAGGTGTGCACACTGAAGTGTTAGAATTTGTCCACATGGAGGTGTGCACACTGAACTGTTAGAATGAGTGTGCCCACATGGAGGTGGGCACACTGAACTGTTAGAATGAGTGTGCCCACATGGAGGTGTGCACACTGAACTGTTAGAATGTGTGTGTCCACATGGAGGGGTGCACAATGAACTGTTAGAATGAGTGTGCCCACAGGGAGGTGTGCACACTGAACTGTTAGAATGATTGTGCCCACATGGAGGTGTGCACACTGAACTGTTAGAATATGTCCACATGGAGGTGTGCACACTGTAATGTTAGAATGAGTGTGTCCACATGGAGGTGTGCACACTGAACTGTTAGAATGAGTGTGTCCACATGGAAGTGTGCACACTGAACTGTTAGAATGAGTGTGTCCACATGGAGGTGTGCACAGTGAACTGTTAGAATGAGTGTAACCCTGTGGAGGTGTGCAAACCGAAATGCTAGAATGAGTGTGTACAAAAGGAGGTGTGCACACTGAACTGTTAGAATGAGTGTGTCCACATGGAGGTGTGCACACTGAACTGTTGGAATGAGTGTGCCCACATGGAGGTGTGCACACTGAACTGTTAGAATGATTGTGTCCACATGGAGGTGTGCACACTGAACTGATAGAATGACTGTGTTCACATGGAGGTGTGCACTTTGAACTGTTAGAATGAGTGTGTCCACATGGAGGTTTGCACACTGAATTGTTAGAATGAGTGTGTCCACATGGAGGTGTGCACACTGAACTGTTAGAATGAGTGTAACCCTGTGGAGGTGTGCAAACCGAAATGTTAGAATGAGTGTGTCCACATGGAGGTGTGCACACTGAACTGTTAGAATGAGTGTGTCCACATGGAGGTGTGCACACTGAACTGTTGGAATGAGTGTGCCCACATGGAGGTGTGCACACTGAACTGTTAGAATGATTGTGTCCACATGGAGGTGTGCACACTGAACTGTTAGAATGAGTGTGTCCACATGGAGGTGTGCACACTGAACTGTTAGAATGAGTGTGTCCACATGGAGGTGTGCACACTGAACTGTTAGAATGAGTGTATCCCTGTGGAGGTGTGCAAAATTAACTGTTAGAATGATTGTGTCCACATGGAGGTGTGCACACTGAACTGTTAGAATGAGTGTGTCCCTGTGGAGGTGTGCACACAGAAATGTTAGAATGAGTGTGTCCACATAGAGGTGTGCACACTGAAGTGTTAGAATTTGTCCACATGGAGGTGTGCACACTGAACTGTTAGAATGAGTGTGCCCACATGGAGGTGTGCACACTGAACTGTTGGAATGAGTGTGCCCACATGGAGGTGTGCACACTGAACTGTTAGAATGATTGTGTCCACATGGAGGTGTGCACACTGAACTGTTAGAATGAGTGTGTCCACATGGAGGTGTGCACACTGAACTGTTAGAATGAGTGTGTCCACATGGAGGTGTGCACACTGAACTGTTAGAATGAGTGTATTTCTGTGGAGGTGTGCAAAATTAACTGTTAGAATGATTGTGTCCACATGGAGGTGTGCACACTGAACTGATAGAATGACTGTGTTCACATGGAGGTGTGCACTTTGAACTGTTAGAATGAGTGTGTCCACATGGAGGTTTGCACACTGAATTGTTAGAATGAGTGTGTCCACATGGAGGTGTGCACACTGAACTGTTAGAATGAGTGTAACCCTGCGGAGGTGTGCAAACTGAAATGTTAGAATGAGTGTGTCCACATGGAGGTGTGCACACTGAACTGTTAGAATGAGTGTGTCCACATGGAGGTGTGCACACTGAACTGTTGGAATGAGTGTGCCCACATGGAGGTGTACACACTGAACTGTTAGAATGATTGTGTCCACATGGAGGTGTGCACACTGAACTGTTAGAATGAGTGTGTCCACATGGAGGTGTGCACACTGAACTGTTAGAATGAGTGTGTCCACATGGAGGTGTGCACACTGAACTGTTAGAATGAGTGTATCCCTGTGGAGGTGTGCAAAATTAACTGTTAGAATGATTGTGTCCACATGGAGGTGTGCACACTGAACTGTTAGAATGTGTGTGTCCCTGTGGGGGTGTGCACACTGAACTGTTAGAATGAGTGTGTTCACATGGAGGTGTGCACACTGAACTGTTAGTATTAGTGTATCCCTGTGGAGATGTGCACACTGAACTGTTAGAATGAGTGTGCCCACATGGAGGTGAGAACACTGAACTGCTGGAATGAGTGTATCCACATGGAGGTGTGCACACTGAACTGCTGGAATGAGTGTGCCCACATGGAGGTGTGCACACCGAACTGTTGGAATGAGTGTGCCCACATGGAGGTGTGTACACTGAACTGTTAGAATGATTGTGTCCACATGGAGGTGTGCACACTGAACTGTTAGAATGTGTGTGTCCACATGGAGGTGTGCACAAAGAACTGTTAGAATGAGTGTGTTCACATGGAGGTGTGCACACTGAACTGTTAGAATGTGTGTGTCCACATGGAGGTTTGCACACTGAACTGTTAGAATGAGTGTGCCCACATGGAGGTGAGAACACTGAACTGCTGAAATGAGTGTGTCCACATGGAGGTGTGCACACTGAACTGTTGGAATGAGTGTGCCCACATGGAGGTGTGCACACTGAACTGTTAGAATGATTGTGTCCACATGGAAGTGTGCACACTGAACTGATAGAATGACTGTGTTCACATGGAGGTGTGCACTTTGAACTGTTAGAATGAGTGTGTCCACATGGAGGTGTGCACACTGAACTGTTAGAATGAGTGTGTCCACATGGAGGTGTGCACACTGAACTGTTAGAATGAGTGTGTCCACATGGAGGTGTGCACACTGAACTGTTAGAATGAGTGTGTCCCTGTGGAGGTGTGCACACAGAAATGTTAGAATGAGGGTGTCCACATAGAGGTGTGCACACTGAAGTGTTAGAATTTGTCCACATGGAGGTGTGCACACTGAACTGTTAGAATGAGTGTGCCCACATGGAGGTGGGCACACTGAACTGTTAGAATGAGTGTGCCCACATGGAGGTGTGCACACTGAACTGTTAGAATGTGTGTGTCCACATGGAGGGGTGCACAATGAACTGTTAGAATGAGTGTGCCCACAGGGAGGTGTGCACACTGAACTGTTAGAATGATTGTGCCCACATGGAGGTGTGCACACTGAACTGTTAGAATATGTCCACATGGAGGTGTGCACACTGTAATGTTAGAATGAGTGTGTCCACATGGAGGTGTGCACACTGAACTGTTAGAATGAGTGTGTCCACATGGAAGTGTGCACACTGAACTGTTAGAATGAGTGTGTCCACATGGAGGTGTGCACAGTGAACTGTTAGAATGAGTGTAACCCTGTGGAGGTGTGCAAACCGAAATGCTAGAATGAGTGTGTCCACATGGAGGTGTGCACACTGAACTGTTAGAATGAGTGTGTCCACATGGAGGTGTGCACACTGAACTGTTGGAATGAGTGTGCCCACATGGAGGTGTGCACACTGAACTGTTAGAATGATTGTGTCCACATGGAGGTGTGCACACTGAACTGATAGAATGACTGTGTTCACATGGAGGTGTGCACTTTGAACTGTTAGAATGAGTGTGTCCACATGGAGGTTTGCACACTGAATTGTTAGAATGAGTGTGTCCACATGGAGGTGTGCACACTGAACTGTTAGAATGAGTGTAACCCTGTGGAGGTGTGCAAACCGAAATGTTAGAATGAGTGTGTCCACATGGAGGTGTGCACACTGAACTGTTAGAATGAGTGTGTCCACATGGAGGTGTGCACACTGAACTGTTGGAATGAGTGTGCCCACATGGAGGTGTGCACACTGAACTGTTAGAATGATTGTGTCCACATGGAGGTGTGCACACTGAACTGTTAGAATGAGTGTGTCCACATGGAGGTGTGCACACTGAACTGTTAGAATGAGTGTGTCCACATGGAGGTGTGCACACTGAACTGTTAGAATGAGTGTATCCCTGTGGAGGTGTGCAAAATTAACTGTTAGAATGATTGTGTCCACACGGAGGTGTGCACACTGAACTGTTAGAATGTGTGTGTCCCTGTGGGGGTGTGCACACTGAACTGTTAGAATGAGTGTGTTCCCATGGAGGTGTGCACACTGAACTGTTAGAATGTGTGTGTCCACATGGAGGTTTGCACACTGAACTGTTAGAATGAGTGTGCCCACATGGAGGTGAGAACACTGAACTGCTGGAATGAGTGTATCCACATGGAGGTGTGCACACTGAACTGCTGGAATGAGTGTGCCCACATGGAGGTGTGCACACCGAACTGTTGGAATGAGTGTGCCCACATGGAGGTGTGCACACTGAACTGTTAGAATGATTGTGTCCACATGGAGGTGTGCACACTGAACTGTTAGAATGTGTGTTTCCACATGGAGGTGTGCACAATGAACTGTTAGAATGAGTGTGTTCACATGGAGGTGTGCACACTGAACTGTTAGAATGTGTGTGTCCACATGGAGGTTTGCACACTGAACTGTTAGAATGAGTGTGCCCACATGGAGGTGAGAACACTGAACTGCTGAAATGAGTGTGTCCACATGGAGGTGTGCACACTGAACTGTTGGAATGAGTGTGCCCACATGGAGGTGTGCACACTGAACTGTTAGAATGATTGTGTCCACATGGAGGTGTGCACACTGAACTGATAGAATGACTGTGTTCACATGGAGGTGTGCACTTTGAACTGTTAGAATGAGTGTGTCCACATGGAGGTGTGCACAATGAACTGTTAGAATGAGTGTGTCCACATGGAGGTGTGCACACTGAACTGTTAGAATGAGTGTGTCCACATGGAGGTGTGCACACTGAACTGTTAGAATGAGTGTGTCCCTGTGGAGGTGTGCACACAGAAATGTTAGAATGAGGGTGTCCACATAGAGGTGTGCACACTGAAGTGTTAGAATTTGTCCACATGGAGGTGTGCACACTGAACTGTTAGAATGAGTGTGCCCACATGGAGGTGGGCACACTGAACTGTTAGAATGAGTGTGCCCACATGGAGGTGTGCACACTGAACTGTTAGAATGTGTGTGTCCACATGGAGGGGTGCACAATGAACTGTTAGAATGAGTGTGCCCACAGGGAGGTGTGCACACTGAACTGTTAGAATGATTGTGCCCACATGGAGGTGTGCACACTGAACTGTTAGAATATGTCCACATGGAGGTGTGCACACTGTAATGTTAGAATGAGTGTGTCCACATGGAGGTGTGCACACTGAACTGTTAGAATGAGTGTGTCCACATGGAAGTGTGCACACTGAACTGTTAGAATGAGTGTGTCCACATGGAGGTGTGCACAGTGAACTGTTAGAATGAGTGTAACCCTGTGGAGGTGTGCAAACCGAAATGCTAGAATGAGTGTGTCCACATGGAGGTGTGCACACTGAACTGTTAGAATGAGTGTGTCCACATGGAGGTGTGCACACTGAACTGTTGGAATGAGTGTGCCCACATGGAGGTGTGCACACTGAACTGTTAGAATGATTGTGTCCACATGGAGGTGTGCACACTGAACTGATAGAATGACTGTGTTCACATGGAGGTGTGCACTTTGAACTGTTAGAATGAGTGTGTCCACATGGAGGTTTGCACACTGAATTGTTAGAATGAGTGTGTCCACATGGAGGTGTGCACACTGAACTGTTAGAATGAGTGTAACCCTGTGGAGGTGTGCAAACCGAAATGTTAGAATGAGTGTGTCCACATGGAGGTGTGCACACTGAACTGTTAGAATGAGTGTGTCCACATGGAGGTGTGCACACTGAACTGTTGGAATGAGTGTGCCCACATGGAGG
This sequence comes from Peromyscus eremicus, assembly GCF_949786415.1. Taxonomy (NCBI): domain Eukaryota; kingdom Metazoa; phylum Chordata; class Mammalia; order Rodentia; family Cricetidae; genus Peromyscus; species Peromyscus eremicus. The sequence goes on along the minus strand of NW_026734853.1, from coordinate 103,960 downwards.
TGTGCACACTGAACTGTTAGAATGATTGTGTCCACATGGAGGTGTGCACACTGAACTGTTAGAATGAGTGTGTCCACATGGAGGTGTGCACACTGAACTGTTAGAATGAGTGTGTCCACATGGAGGTGTGCACACTGAACTGTTAGAATGAGTGTATCCCTGTGGAGGTGTGCAAAATTAACTGTTAGAATGATTGTGTCCACACGGAGGTGTGCACACTGAACTGTTAGAATGTGTGTGTCCCTGTGGGGGTGTGCACACTGAACTGTTAGAATGAGTGTGTTCCCATGGAGGTGTGCACACTGAACTGTTAGAATGTGTGTGTCCACATGGAGGTTTGCACACTGAACTGTTAGAATGAGTGTGCCCACATGGAGGTGAGAACACTGAACTGCTGGAATGAGTGTATCCACATGGAGGTGTGCACACTGAACTGCTGGAATGAGTGTGCCCACATGGAGGTGTGCACACCGAACTGTTGGAATGAGTGTGCCCACATGGAGGTGTGCACACTGAACTGTTAGAATGATTGTGTCCACATGGAGGTGTGCACACTGAACTGTTAGAATGTGTGTTTCCACATGGAGGTGTGCACAATGAACTGTTAGAATGAGTGTGTTCACATGGAGGTGTGCACACTGAACTGTTAGAATGTGTGTGTCCACATGGAGGTTTGCACACTGAACTGTTAGAATGAGTGTGCCCACATGGAGGTGAGAACACTGAACTGCTGAAATGAGTGTGTCCACATGGAGGTGTGCACACTGAACTGTTGGAATGAGTGTGCCCACATGGAGGTGTGCACACTGAACTGTTAGAATGATTGTGTCCACATGGAGGTGTGCACACTGAACTGATAGAATGACTGTGTTCACATGGAGGTGTGCACTTTGAACTGTTAGAATGAGTGTGTCCACATGGAGGTGTGCACACTGAACTGTTAGAATGAGTGTGTCCACATGGAGGTGTGCACACTGAACTGTTAGAATGAGTGTGTCCACATGGAGGTGTGCACACTGAACTGTTAGAATGAGTGTGTCCCTGTGGAGGTGTGCACACAGAAATGTTAGAATGAGTGTGTCCACATAGAGGTGTGCACACTGAAGTGTTAGAATTTGTCCACATGGAGGTGTGCACACTGAACTGTTAGAATGAGTGTGTCCACATGGAGGTGTGCACACTGAACTGTTAGAATGAGTGTGTCCACATGGAGGTGTGCACACTGAACTGTTAGAATGAGTGTATCCCTGTGGGGGTGTGCAAAATTAACTGTTAGAATGAGTGTGTCCACATTGAGGTGTGCACACTGAACTGTTAGAATGTATGTGTCCACATGGAGGTGTGCACACTGAAATGTTAGAATGAGTTTGTCCACATGGATGTGTGCACACTGAACTGTTAGATTGAGTGTGTCCCTTTGGAGGTGTGCACACTGAACTGTTAGAATGAGTGTGCCCACATGGAGGTGTGCACACTGAACTGTTAGAATGAGTGTGTCCACACGGAGGTGTGCACACTGAACTGTTAGAATGAGTGTGTCCACATGGAGGTGTGCACACTGAACTGTTAGAATGAGTGTGCCCACATGGAGTTGTGCACACTGAACTGTTAGAATGAGTGTGTCCACATGGAGGTGTGCACACTGAACTGTTAGAATGACTGTGCCCACATGGAGTTGTGCACACTGAACTGTTAGAATGACTGTGTCCACATGGAGGTTTGCACACTGAACTGTTAGAATGACTGTGTCCACATGGAGGTGTGCACACTGAACTGTTAGAATGTGTGTGTCCCTGTGGGGGTGTGCACACTGAACTGTTAGAATGAGTGTGTTCACATGGAGGTGTGCACACTGAACTGTTAGAATGTGTGTGTCCACATGGAGGTTTGCACACTGAACTGTTAGAATGATTGTGCCCACATGGAGGTGAGAACACTGAACTGCTGGAATGAGTGTATCCACATGGAGGTGTGCACACTGAACTGCTGGAATGAGTGTGCCCACATGGAGGTGTGCACACTGAACTGTTGGAATGAGTGTGCCCACATGGATGTGTGCACACTGAACTGTTAGAATGATTGTGTCCACATGGAGGTGTGCACACTGAACTGTTAGAATGTGTGTATCCACATGGAGGTGTGCACACTGAACTGTTAGAATGAGTGTGTTCACATGGAGGTGTGCACACTGAACTGTTAGAATGTGTGTGTCCACATGGAGGTTTGCACACTGAACTGTTAGAATGAGTGTGCCCACATGGAGGTGAGAACACTGAACTGCTGAAATGAGTGTGTCCACATGGAGGTGTGCACACTGAACTGTTGGAATGAGTGTGCCCACATGGAGGTGTGCACACTGAACTGTTAGAATGATTGTGTCCACATGGAGGTGTGCACACTGAACTGATAGAATGACTGTGTTCACATGGAGGTGTGCACTTTGAACTGTTAGAATGAGTGTGTCCACATGGAGGTGTGCACACTGAACTGTTAGAATGAGTGTGTCCACATGGAGGTGTGCACACTGAACTGTTAGAGTGAGTGTGTCCACATGGAGGTGTGCACACTGAACTGTTAGAATTAGTGTGTCCCTGTGGAGGTGTGCACACTGAAATGTTAGAATGAGTGTGTCCACATAGAGGTGTGCACACTGAAGTGTTAGAATTTGTCCACATGGAGGTGTGCACACTGAACTGTTAGAATGAGTGTGCCCACATGGAGGTGGGCACACTGAACTGTTAGAATGAGTGTGCCCACATGGAGGTGTGCGCACTGAACTGTTAGAATGTGTGTGTCCACATGGAGGTGTGCACAATGAACTGTTAGAATGAGTGTGCCCACAGGGAGGTTTGCACACTGAACTGTTAGAATGATTGTGCCCACATGGAGGTGTGCACACTGAACTGTTAGAATGAGTGTGCCCACATGGAAGTGTGCACACTGAACTGTTAGAATGAGTGTGTCCACATGGAGGTGTGCACACTGAACTGTTAGAATGAGTGTAACCCTGTGGAGGTGTGCAAACCGAAATGTTAGAATGAGTGTGTCCACATGGAGGTGTGCACACTGAACTGTTAGAATGAGTGTGTCCACATGGAGGTGTGGACACTGAACTGCTGGAATGAGTGTGCCCACATGGAGGTGTGCACACTGAACTGTTAGAATGATTGTGTCCACATGGAGGTGTGCACACTGAACTGTTAGAATGAGTGTGTCCACATGGAGGTGTGCACACTGAACTGTTAGAATGAGTGTGCCCACATGTAGGTGTGCACACTGAACTGTTAGAATGAGTGTATCCCTGTGGAGGTGTGCAAAATTAACTGTTAGAATGAGTGTGTCCACATTGAGGTGTGCACACTGAACTGTTAGAATGTGTGTGTCCACATGGAGGTGTGCACACTGAAATGTTAGAATGAGTTTGTACACATGGATGTGTGCACAATGAACTGTTAGATTGAGTGTGTCCCTTTGGAGGTGTGCACACTGAACTGTTAGAATGAGTGTGCCCACATGGAGGTGTGCACACTGAACTGTTAGAATGAGTGTGTCCACACGGAGGTGTGCACACTGAACTGTTAGAATGAGTGTGTCCACATGGAGGTGTGCACACTGAACTGTTAGAATGAGTGTGCCCACATGGAGTTGTGCACACTGAACTGTTAGAATGAGTGTGTCCACATGGAGGTGTGCACACTGAACTGTTAGAATGAGTGTGCCCACATGGAGTTGTGCACACTGAACTGTTAGAATGACTGTGTCCACATGGAGGTTTGCACACTGAACTGTTAGAATGAATGTGTCCACATGGAGGTGTGCACACTGAACTGTTAGAATGTGTGTGTCCCTGTGGGGGTGTGCACACTGAACTGTTAGAATGAGTGTGTTCACATGGAGGTGTGCACACTGAACTGTTAGAATGTGTGTGTCCACATGGTGGTTTGCACACTGAACTGTTAGAATGAGTGTGCCCACATGGAGGTGAGAACACTGAACTGCTGGAATGAGTGTATCCACATGGAGGTGTGCACACTGAACTGCTGGAATGAGTGTGCCCACATGGAGGTGTGCACACTGAACTGTTGGAATGAGTGTGCCCACATGGAGGTGTGCACACTGAACTGTTAGAATGATTGTGTCCACATGGAGGTGTGCACACTGAACTGTTAGAATGTGTGTGTCCACATGGAGGTGTGCACACTGAACTGTTAGAATGAGTGTGTTCACATGGAGGTGTGCACACTGAACTGTTAGAATGTTTGTGTCCACATGGAGGTTTGCACACTGAACTGTTAGAATGAGTGTGCCCACATGGAGGTGAGAACACTGAACTGCTGAAATGAGTGTGTCCACATGGAGGTGTGCACACTGAACTGTTGGAATGAGTGTGCCCACATGGAGGTGTGCACACTGAACTGTTAGAATGATTGTGTCCACATGGAGGTGTGCACCCTGAACTGATAGAATGACTGTGTTCACATGGAGGTGTGCACTTTGAACTGTTAGAATGAGTGTGTCCACATGGAGGTGTGCACACTGAACTGTTAGAATGAGTGTGTCCACATGGAGGTGTGCACACTGAACTGTTAGAATGAGTGTGTCCACATGGAGGTGTGCACACTGAACTGTTAGAATGAGTGTGCCCACATGGAGGTGTGCACACTGAACTGTTAGAATGAGTGTGCCCACATGGAGGTGTGCACACTGAACTGTTAGAATGAGTGTGTCCACATGGAGGTGTGCACACTGAACTGTTAGAATGAGTGTGCCCCCAGGGAGTTGTGCACACTGAACTGTTAGAATGAGTGTGTCCACATGGAGGTGTGCACACTGAACTGTTAGAATGAGTGTGCCCACATGGAGTTGTGCACACTGAACTGTTAGAATGACTGTGTCCACATGGAGGTTTGCACACTGAACTGTTAGAATGAGTGTGCCCACATGGAGGTGTGCACACTGAACTGTTAGAATGAGTGTGCCCACATGGAGGTGGGCACACTGAACTGTTAGAATGAGTGTGCCCACATGGAGGTGTGCACACTGAACTGTTAGAATGTGTGTGTCCACATGGAGGGGTGCACAATGAACTGTTAGAATGAGTGTGCCCACAGGGAGGTGTGCACACTGAACTGTTAGAATGATTGTGCCCACATGGAGGTGTGCACACTGAACTGTTATAATATGTCCACATGGAGGTGTGCACACTGTAATGTTAGAATGAGTGTGTCCACATGGAGGTGTGCACACTGAACTGTTAGAATGAGTGTGTCCACATGGAAGTGTGCACACTGAACTGTTAGAATGAGTGTGTCCACATGGAGGTGTGCACACTGAACTGTTAGAATGAGTGTAACCCTGTGGAGGTGTGCAAACCGAAATGCTAGAATGAGTGTGTCCACATGGAGGTGTGCACACTGAACTGTTAGAATGAGTGTGTCCACATGGAGGTGTGCACACTGAACTGTTGGAATGAGTGTGCCCACATGGAGGTGTGCACACTGAACTGTTAGAATGATTGTGTCCACATGGAGGTGTGCACACTGAACTGATAGAATGACTGTGTTCACATGGAGGTGTGCACTTTGAACTGTTAGAATGAGTGTGTCCACATGGAGGTTTGCACACTGAATTGTTAGAATGAGTGTGTCCACATGGAGGTGTGCACACTGAACTGTTAGAATGAGTGTAACCCTGTGGAGGTGTGCAAACCGAAATGTTAGAATGAGTGTGTCCACATGGAGGTGTGCACACTGAACTGTTAGAATGAGTGTGTCCACATGGAGGTGTGCACACTGAACTGTTGGAATGAGTGTGCCCACATGGAGGTGTGCACACTGAACTGTTAGAATGATTGTGTCCACATGGAGGTGTGCACACTGAACTGTTAGAATGAGTGTGTCCACATGGAGGTGTGCAAACTGAACTGTTAGAATGAGTGTGTCCACATGGAGGTGTGCACACTGAACTGTTAGAATGAGTGTATCCCTGTGGAGGTGTGCAAAATTAACTGTTAGAATGATTGTGTCCACATGGAGGTGTGCACACTGAACTGTTAGAATGTGTGTGTCCCTGTGGGGGTGTGCACACTGAACTGTTAGAATGTGTGTGTTCACATGGAGGTGTGCACACTGAACTGTTAGAATGTGTGTGTCCACATGGAGGTTTGCACACTGAACTGTTAGAATGAGTGTGCCCACATGGAGGTGAGAACACTGAACTGCTGGAATGAGTGTATCCACATGGAGGTGTGCACACTGAACTGCTGGAATGAGTGTGCCCACATGGAGGTGTGCACACCGAACTGTTGGAATGAGTGTGCCCACATGGAGGTGTGCACACTGAACTGTTAGAATGATTGTGTCCACATGGTGGTGTGCACACTGAACTGTTAGAATGTGTGTTTCCACATGGAGGTGTGCACAATGAACTGTTAGAATGAGTGTGTTCACATGGAGGTGTGCACACTGAACTGTTAGAATGTGTGTGTCCACATGGAGGTTTGCACACTGAACTGTTAGAATGAGTGTGCCCACATGGAGGTGAGAACACTGAACTGCTGAAATGAGTGTGTCCACATGGAGGTGTGCACACTGAACTGTTGGAATGAGTGTGCCCACATGGAGGTGTGCACACTGAACTGTTAGAATGATTGTGTCCACATGGAGGTGTGCACACTGAACTGATAGAATGACTGTGTTCACATGGAGGTGTGCACTTTGAACTGTTAGAATGAGTGTGTCCACATGGAGGTGTGCACACTGAACTGTTAGAATGAGTGTGTCCACATGGAGGTGTGCACACTGAACTGTTAGAATGAGTGTGTCCACATGGAGGTGTGCACACTGAACTGTTAGAATGAGTGTGTCCCTGTGGAGGTGTGCACACAGAAATGTTAGAATGAGTGTGTCCACATAGAGGTGTGCACACTGAAGTGTTAGAATTTGTCCACATGGAGGTGTGCACACTGTACTGTTAGAATGAGTGTGTCCACATGGAGGTGTGCACACTGAACTGTTAGAATGAGTGTGTCCACATGGAGGTGTGCACACTGAACTGTTAGAATGAGTGTATCCCTGTGGGGGTGTGCAAAATTAACTGTTAGAATGAGTGTGTCCACATTGAGGTGTGCACACTGAACTGTTAGAATGTATGTGTCCACATGGAGGTGTGCACACTGAAATGTTAGAATGAGTTTGTCCACATGGATGTGTGCACACTGAACTGTTAGATTGAGTGTGTCCCTTTGGAGGTGTGCACACTGAACTGTTAGAATGAGTGTGCCCACATGGAGGTGTGCACACTGAACTGTTAGAATGAGTGTGTCCACACGGAGGTGTGCACACTGAACTGTTAGAATGAGTGTGTCCACATGGAGGTGTGCACACTGAACTGTTAGAATGAGTGTGCCCACATGGAGTTGTGCACACTGAACTGTTAGAATGAGTGTGTCCACATGGAGGTGTGCACACTGAACTGTTAGAATGACTGTGCCCACATGGAGTTGTGCACACTGAACTGTTAGAATGACTGTGTCCACATGGAGGTTTGCACACTGAACTGTTAGAATGACTGTGTCCACATGGAGGTGTGCACAATGAACTGTTAGAATGTGTGTGTCCACATGGAGGTTTGCACACTGAACTGTTAGAATGATTGTGCCCACATGGAGGTGAGAACACTGAACTGCTGGAATGAGTGTATCCACATGGAGGTGTGCACACTGAACTGCTGGAATGAGTGTGCCCACATGGAGGTGTGCACACTGAACTGTTGGAATGAGTGTGCACACATGGATGTGTGCACACTGAACTGTTAGAATGATTGTGTCCACATGGAGGTGTGCACACTGAACTGTTAGAATGTGTGTATCCACATGGAGGTGTGCACACTGAACTGTTAGAATGAGTGTGTTCACATGGAGGTGTGCACACTGAACTGTTAGAATGTGTGTGTCCACATGGAGGTTTGCACACTGAACTGTTAGAATGAGTGTGCCCACATGGAGGTGAGAACACTGAACTGCTGAAATGAGTGTGTCCACATGGTGGTGTGCACACTGAACTGTTGGAATGAGTGTGCCCACATGGAGGTGTGCACACTGAACTGTTAGAATGATTGTGTCCACATGGAGGTGTGCACACTGAACTGATAGAATGACTGTGTTCACATGGAGATGTGCACTTTGAACTGTTAGAATGAGTGTGTCCACATGGAGGTGTGCACACTGAACTGTTAGAATGAGTGTGTCCACATGGAGGTGTGCACACTGAACTGTTAGAATGAGTGTGTCCACATGGAGGTGTGCACACTGAACTGTTAGAATGAGTGTGTCCCTGTGGAGGTGTGCACACTGAAATGTTAGAATGAGTGTGTCCACATAGAGGTGTGCACACTGAAGTGTTAGAATTTGTCCACATGGAGGTGTGCACACTGAACTGTTAGAATGAGTGTGCCCACATGGAGGTGGGCACACTGAACTGTTAGAATGAGTGTGCCCACATGGAGGTGTGCGCACTGAACTGTTAGAATGTGTGTGTCCACATGGAGGTGTGCACAATGAACTGTTAGAATGAGTGTGCCCACAGGGAGGTGTGCACACTGAACTGTTAGAATGATTGTGCCCACATGGAGGTGTGCACACTGAACTGTTAGAATGAGTGTGCCCACATGGAAGTGTGCACACTGAACTGTTAGAATGAGTGTGTCCACATGGAGGTGTGCACACTGAACTGTTAGAATGAGTGTAACCCTGTGGAGGTGTGCAAACCGAAATGTTAGAATGAGTGTGTCCACATGGAGGTGTGCACACTGAACTGTTAGAATGAGTGTGTCCACATGGAGGTGTGGACACTGAACTGCTGGAATGAGTGTGCCCACATGGAGGTGTGCACACTGAACTGTTAGAATGATTGTGTCCACATGGAGGTGTGCACACTGAACTGTTAGAATGAGTGTGTCCACATGGAGGTGTGCACACTGAACTGTTAGAATGAGTGTGCCCACATGTAGGTGTGCACACTGAACTGTTAGAATGAGTGTATCCCTGTGGAGGTGTGCAAAATTAACTGTTAGAATGAGTGTGTCCACATTGAGGTGTGCACACTGAACTGTTAGAATGTGTGTGTCCACATGGAGGTGTGCACACTGAAATGTTAGAATGAGTTTGTACACATGGATGTGTGCACACTGAACTGTTAGATTGAGTGTGTCCCTTTGGAGGTGTGCACACTGAACTGTTAGAATGAGTGTGCCCACATGGAGGTGTGCACACTGAACTGTTAGAATGAGTGTGCCCACATGGAGGTGTGCACACTGAACTGTTAGAATGATTGTGTCCACATGGAGGTGTGCACACTGAACTGATAGAATGACTGTGTTCACATGGAGGTGTGCACTTTGAACTGTTAGAATGAGTGTGTCCACATGGAGGTGTGCACACTGAACTGTTAGAATGAGTGTGTCCACATGGAGGTGTGCACACTGAACTGTTAGAATGAGTGTGTCCACATGGAGGTGTGCACACTGAACTGTTAGAATGAGTGTGTCCCTGTGGAGGTGTGCACACTGAAATGTTAGAATGAGTGTGTCCACATAGAGGTGTGCACACTGAAGTGGTAGAATTTGTCCACATGGAGGTGTGCACACTGAACTGTTAGAATGAGTGTGCCCACATGGAGGTGGGCACACTGAACTGTTAGAATGAGTGTGCCCACATGGAGGTGTGCGCACTGAACTGTTAGAATGTGTGTGTCCACATGGAGGTGTGCACAATGAACTGTTAGAATGAGTGTGCCCACAGGGAGGTGTGCACACTGAACTGTTAGAATGATTGTGCCCACATGGAGGTGTGCACACTGAACTGTTAGAATGAGTGTGCCCACATGGAAGTGTGCACACTGAACTGTTAGAATGAGTGTGTCCACATGGAGGTGTGCACACTGAACTGTTAGAATGAGTGTAACCCTGTGGAGGTGTGCAAACCGAAATGTTAGAATGAGTGTGTCCACATGGAGGTGTGCACACTGAACTGTTAGAATGAGTGTGTCCACATGGAGGTGTGGACACTGAACTGCTGGAATGAGTGTGCCCACATGGAGGTGTGCACACTGAACTGTTAGAATGATTGTGTCCACATGGAGGTGTGCACACTGAACTGTTAGAATGAGTGTGTCCACATGGAGGTGTGCACACTGAACTGTTAGAATGAGTGTGCCCACATGTAGGTGTGCACACTGAACTGTTAGAATGAGTGTATCCCTGTGGAGGTGTGCAAAATTAACTGTTAGAATGAGTGTGTCCACATTGAGGTGTGCACACTGAACTGTTAGAATGTGTGTGTCCACATGGAGGTGTGCACACTGAAATGTTAGAATGAGTTTGTACACATGGATGTGTGCACACTGAACTGTTAGATTGAGTGTGTCCCTTTGGAGGTGTGCACACTGAACTGTTAGAATGAGTGTGCCCACATGGAGGTGTGCACACTGAACTGTTAGAATGAGTGTGTCCACACGGAGGTGTGCACACTGAACTGTTAGAATGAGTGTGTCCACATGGAGGTGTGCACACTGAACTGTTAGAATGAGTGTGCCCACATGGAGTTGTGCACACTGAACTGTTAGAATGAGTGTGTCCACATGGAGGTGTGCACACTGAACTGTTAGAATGAGTGTGCCCACATGGAGTTGTGCACACTGAACTGTTAGAATGACTGTGTCCACATGGAAGTGTGCACACTGAACTGTTAGAATGAATGTGTCCACATGGAGGTGTGCACACTGAACTGTTAGAATGTGTGTGTCCCTGTGGGGGTGTGCACACTGAACTGTTAGAATGAGTGTGTTCACATGGAGGTGTGCACACTGAACTGTTAGAATGTGTGTGTCCACATGGTGGTTTGCACACTGAACTGTTAGAATGAGTGTGCCCACATGGAGGTGAGAACACTGAACTGCTGGAATGAGTGTATCCACATGGAGGTGTGCACACTGAACTGCTGGAATGAGTGTGCCCACATGGAGGTGTGCACACTGAACTGTTGGAATGAGTGTGCCCACATGGAGGTGTGCACACTGAACTGTTAGAATGATTGTGTCCACATGGAGGTGTGCACACTGAACTGTTAGAATGTGTGTGTCCACATGGAGGTGTGCACACTGAACTGTTAGAATGAGTGTGTTCACATGGAGGTGTGCACACTGAACTGTTAGAATGTTTGTGTCCACATGGAGGTTTGCACACTGAACTGTTAGAATGAGTGTGCCCACATGGAGTTGAGAACACTGAACTGCTGAAATGAGTGTGTCCACATGGAGGTGTGCACACTGAACTGTTGGAATGAGTATGCCCACATGGAGGTGTGCACACTGAACTGTTAGAATGATTGTGTCCACATGGAGGTGTGCACACTGAACTGATAGAATGACTGTGTTCACATGGAGGTGTGCACTTTGAACTGTTAGAATGAGTGTGTCCACATGGAGGTGTGCACACTGAACTGTTAGAATGAGTGTGTCCACATGGAGGTGTGCACACAGAACTGTTAGAATGAGTGTGTCCACATGGAGGTGTGCACACTGAACTGTTAGAATGAGTGTGCCCACATGGAGGTGTGCACACTGAACTGTTAGAATGAGTGTGCCCACATGGAGGTGTGCACACTGAACTGTTAGAATGAGTGTGTCCACATGGAGGTGTGCACACTGAACTGTTAGAATGAGTGTGCCCCCAGGGAGTTGTGCACACTGAACTGTTAGAATGAGTGTGTCCACATGGAGGTGTGCACACTGAACTGTTAGAATGAGTGTGCCCACATGGAGTTGTGCACACTGAACTGTTAGAATGACTGTGTCCACATGGAGGTTTGCACACTGAACTGTTAGAATGAGTGTGCCCACATGGAGGTGTGCACACTGAACTGTTAGAATGAGTGTGCCCACATGGAGGTGTGCACACTGAACTGTTACAATGTGTGTGCCCACATGGAGGTGTGCACACTGAACTGTTAGAATGAGTGTGTCCACATGGAGGTATGCACACTGAACTGTTAGAATGAGTGTGTCCACATGGAGGTGTGCACACTGAACTGTTAGAATGAGTGTGTCCACATGGAGGTGTGCACACTGAACTGTTAGAATGAGTGTGCCCACATGGAGATGTGCACACTGAACTGTTAGAATGAGTGTGTCCACATGGAGGTGTGCACACTGAACTGTTAGAATGAGTGTCCCAACATGGAGGTGTGCACACTGAATTGTTAGAATGAGTGTGCGCACATGGAGGTTGGCACACTGAATTGTTAGAATGAGTGTGCGCACATGGAGGTTGGCACACTGAACTGATAGAATGAGTGTGCCCACATGTAGGTGTGCACACTGAACTGTTAGAATGTGTGTGTCCACATGGAGGTGTGCACACTGAACTGTTAGAATGAGTGTGCCCACATGGAGATGTGCACACTGAACTGTTAGAATGAGTGTGCCCACATGGAGGTGTGCACACTGAGCTGTTAGAATGAGTGTGCCCACATGGAGTTGTGCACACTGAACTGTTAGAATGAGTGTGCCCACATGGAGGAGTGCACACTGAACTGTTAGAATGAGTGTGACCACATGGAGCTGTGCACACTGAACTGTTAGAATGACTGTGTCCACATGGAGGTGTGAGCACAGAACTGTTAGAATGAGTGTGTCTCTGTGGAGGTGTGCACACTGAACTGTTAGAATGAGTGTGCCCACATGGTGGTGTGCACACTGAACTGTTAGAATGAGTGTGTCCACATGGAGGTGTGCACACTGAACTGTTAGAATGAGTGTGTCCACCTGGAGTTGTGCACACTGAACTGTTAGAATGAGTGTGTCCACCTGGATTTGTGCACACTGAACTGTTAGATTGAGTGTGTCCACATGGAGGTGTGCACACTGAACTGTTAGAATGAGTGTGTCCACATGGAGGTGTGCACACTGAGCTGTTAGAATTGGTGTGTCCACATGGAGGTGTGCACACTGAACTGTTAGAATGAGTGTGTCCACATGGAGGTGTGCACACTGAACTGTTAGAATGGGTGTGTCCACATGGAGGTGTGCACACTGAACTGTTAGAATGAGTGTGTCCACATGGAGGTGTGCACAATGAACTGTGTAGTATGAGTGTCCCCACATGGAGGTGTGCACACTGAACTGTTAGAATGAGTGTGCCCACATGGAGGTGTGCACACTGAACTGTTAGAATGAGTGTGCCCACATGGAGCCGGGCACACTGAACTGTTAGAATTAGTGTGTCCACATGGAGGTGTGCACACTGAACTGTTAGAATGAGTGTGTCCACATGGAGGTGTGCACACTGAACTGTTAGAATGACTGTGTCCACATGGAGGTGTGCACACTGAACTGTTAGAATGAGTGTATCCCTGTGGAGGTGTGCAAAATTAACTGTTAGAATGAATGTGTCCACATTGAGGTGTGCACACTGAACTGTTAGAATGTATGTGTCCACATGGAGGTGTGCACACTGAAATGTTAGAATGAGTTTGTCCACATGGATGTGTGCACACTGAACTGTTAGATTGAGTGTGTCCCTTTGGAGGTGTGCACACTGAACTGTTAGAATGATTGTGTCCACATGGAGGTGTGCACACTGAACTGTTAGAATGAGTGTGTCCACATGGAGGTGTGCACACTGAACTGTTAGAATGAGTGTCCCCACATGGAGGTGTGCACACTGAATTGTTAGAATGAGTGTGCGCACATGGAGGTTGGCACACTGAATTGTTAGAATGAGTGTGCGCACATGGAGGTTGGCACACTGAACTGTTAGAATGTGTGTGTCCACATGGAGGTGTGCACACTGAAATGTTAGAATGAGTTTGTACACATGGATGTGTGCACACTGAACTGTTAGATTGAGTGTGTCCCTTTGGAGGTGTGCACACTGAACTGTTAGAATGAGTGTGCCCACATGGAGGTGTGCACACTGAACTGTTAGAATGAGTGTGTCCACACGGAGGTGTGCACACTGAACTGTTAGAATGAGTGTGTCCACATGGAGGTGTGCACACTGAACTGTTAGAATGAGTGTGCCCACATGGAGTTGTGCACACTGAACTGTTAGAATGAGTGTGTCCACATGGAGGTGTGCACACTGAACTGTTAGAATGAGTGTGCCCACATGGAGTTGTGCACACTGAACTGTTAGAATGACTGTGTCCACATGGAGGTTTGCACACTGAACTGTTAGAATGACTGTGTCCACATGGAGGTGTGCACACTGAACTGTTAGAATGTGTGTGTCCCTGTGGGGGTGTGCACACTGAACTGTTAGAATGAGTGTGTTCACATGGAGGTGTGCACACTGAACTGTTAGAATGTGTGTGTCCACATGGTGGTTTGCACACTGAACTGTTAGAATGAGTGTGCCCACATGGAGGTGAGAACACTGAACTGCTGGAATGAGTGTATCCACATGGAGGTGTGCACACTGAACTGCTGGAATGAGTGTGCCCACATGGAGGTGTGCACACTGAACTGTTGGAATGAGTGTGCCCACATGGAGGTGTGCACACTGAACTGTTAGAATGATTGTGTCCACATGGAGGTGTGCACACTGAACTGTTAGAATGTGTGTGTCCACATGGAGGTGTGCACACTGAACTGTTAGAATGAGCGTGTTCACATGGAGGTGTGCACACTGAACTGTTAGAATGTGTGTGTCCACATGGAGGTTTGCACACTGAACTGTTAGAATGAGTGTGCCCACATGGAGGTGAGAACACTGAACTGCTGAAATGAGTGTGTCCACATGGAGGTGTGCACACTGAACTGTTGGAATGAGTGTGCCCACATGGAGGTGTGCACACTGAACTGTTAGAATGATTGTGTCCACATGGAGGTGTGCACACTGAACTGATAGAATGACTGTGTTCACATGGAGGTGTGCACTTTGAACTGTTAGAATGAGTGTGTCCACATGGAGGTGTGCACACTGAACTGTTAGAATGAGTGTGTCCACATGGAGGTGTGCACACTGAACTGTTAGAATGAGTGTGTCCACATGGAGGTGTGCACACTGAACTGTTAGAATGAGTGTGCCCACATGGAGGTGTGCACACTGAACTGTTAGAATGAGTGTGCCCACATGGAGGTGTGCACACTGAACTGTTAGAATGAGTGTGTCCACATGGAGGTGTGCACACTGAACTGTTAGAATGAGTGTGCCCCCAGGGAGTTGTGCACACTGAACTGTTAGAATGAGTGTGTCCACATGGAGGTGTGCACACTGAACTGTTAGAATGACTGTGTCCACATGGAGGTGTGCACACTGAACTGTTAGAATGTATGTGTCCACATGGAGGTGTGCACACTGAAATGTTAGAATGAGTTTGTCCACATGGATGTGTGCACACTGAACTGTTAGATTGAGTGTGTCCCTTTGGAGGTGTGCACACTGAACTGTTAGAATGATTGTGTCCACATGGAGGTGTGCACATTGATCTATTAGAATGACTGTGTCCACATGGAGGTGTGCACACAGAACTGCTAGAATGACTGTGTCCACATGGAGGTGTGCACACTGAACTGTTGGAATGAGTGTGCCCACATGGAGGTGTGCACACTGAACTGTTAGAATGATTGTGTCCACATGGAGGTGTGCACACTGAACTGTTAGAATGAGTGTGTCCACATGGAGGTGTGCACACTGAACTGTTAGAATGAGTGTGCCCACATGGAGGTGTGCACACTGAACTGTTAGAATGAGTGTATCCCTGTGGAGGTGTGCAAAATTAACTGTTAGAATGAGTGTGTCCACATTGAGGTGTGCACACTGAACTGTTAGAATGAGTGTGTCCACATGGAGGTGTGCACACTGAACTGTTAGAATGAGTGTCCCCACATGGAGGTGTGCACACTGAATTGTTAGAATGAGTGTGCGCACATGGAGGTTGGCACAATGAATTGTTAGAATGAGTGTGCGCACATGGAGGTTGGCACACTGAACTGTTAGAATGTGTGTGTCCACATGGAGGTGTGCACACTGAAATGTTAGAATGAGTTTGTACACATGGATGTGTGCACACTGAACTGTTAGATTGAGTGTGTCCCTTTGGAGGTGTGCACACTGAACTGTTAGAATGAGTGTGCCCACATGGAGGTGTGCACACTGAACTGTTAGAATGAGTGTGTCCACACGGAGGTGTGCACACTGAACTGTTAGAATGAGTGTGTCCACATGGAGGTGTGCACACTGAACTGTTAGAATGAGTGTGCCCACATGTAGTTGTGCACACTGAACTGTTAGAATGAGTGTGTCCACATGGAGGTGTGCACACTGAACTGTTAGAATGAGTGTGCCCACATGGAGTTGTGCACACTGAACTGTTAGAATGACTGTGTCCACATGGAGGTTTGCACACTGAACTGTTAGAATGACTGTGTCCACATGGAGGTGTGCACACTGAACTGTTAGAATGTGTGTGTCCCTGTGGGGGTGTGCACACTGAACTGTTAGAATGAGTGTGTTCACATGGAGGTGTGCACACTGAACTGTTAGAATGTGTGTGTCCACATGGTGGTTTGCACACTGAACTGTTAGAATGAGTGTGCCCACATGGAGGTGAGAACACTGAACTGCTGGAATGAGTGTATCCACATGGAGGTGTGCACACTGAACTGCTGGAATGAGTGTGCCCACATGGAGGTGTGCACACTGAACTGTTGGAATGAGTGTGCCCACATGGAGGTGTGAACACTGAACTGTTAGAATGATTGTGTCCACATGGAGGTGTGCACACTGAACTGTTAGAATGTGTGTGTCCACATGGAGGTGTGCACACTGAACTGTTAGAATGAGCGTGTTCACATGGAGGTGTGCACACTGAACTGTTAGAATGTGTGTGTCCACATGGAGGTTTGCACACTGAACTGTTAGAATGAGTGTGCCCACATGGAGGTGAGAACACTGAACTGCTGGAATGAGTGTATCCACATGGAGGTGTGCACACTGAACTGCTGGAATGAGTGTGCCCACATGGAGGTGTGCACACTGAACTGTTGGAATGAGTGTGCCCACATGGAGGTGTGCACACTGAACTGTTAGAATGATTGTGTCCACATGGAGGTGTGCACACTGAACTGTTAGAATGTGTGTGTCCACATGGAGGTGTGCACACTGAACTGTTAGAATGAGCGTGTTCACATGGAGGTGTGCACACTGAACTGTTAGAATGTGTGTGTCCACATGGAGGTTTGCACACTGAACTGTTAGAATGAGTGTGCCCACATGGAGGTGAGAACACTGAACTGCTGAAATGAGTGTGTCCACATGGAGGTGTGCACACTGAACTGTTGGAATGAGTGTGCCAACATGGAGGTGTGCACACTGAACTGTTAGAATGATTGTGTCCACATGGAGGTGTGCACACTGAACTGATAGAATGACTGTGTTCACATGGAGGTGTGCACTTTGAACTGTTAGAATGAGTGTGTCCACATGGAGGTGTGCACACTGAACTGTTAGAATGAGTGTGTCCACATGGAGGTGTGCACACTGAACTGTTAGAATGAGTGTGTCCACATGGAGGTGTGCACACTGAACTGTTAGAATGAGTGTGCCCACATGGAGGTGTGCACACTGAACTGTTAGAATGAGTGTGCCCACATGGAGGTGTGCACACTGAACTGTTAGAATGAGTGTGTCCACATGGAGGTGTGCACACTGAACTGTTAGAATGAGTGTGCCCCCAGGGAGTTGTGCACACTGAACTGTTAGAATGAGTGTGTCCACATGGAGGTGTGCACACTGAACTGTTAGAATGACTGTGTCCACATGGAGGTGTGCACACTGAACTGTTAGAATGAGTGTATCCCTGTGGAGGTGTGCAAAATTAACTGTTAGAATGAGTGTGTCCACATTGAGGTGTGCACACTGAACTGTTAGAATGTATGTGTCCACATGGAGGTGTGCACACTGAAATGTTAGAATGAGTTTGTCCACATGGATGTGTGCACACTGAACTGTTAGATTGAGTGTGTCCCTTTGGAGGTGTGCACACTGAACTGTTAGAATGATTGTGTCCACATGGAGGTGTGCACACTGAACTATTAGAATGACTGTGTCCACATGGAGGTGTGCACACAGAACTGCTAGAATGACTGTGTCCACATGGAGGTGTGCACACTGAACTGTTGGAATGAGTGTGCCCACATGGAGGTGTGCACACTGAACTGTTAGAATGATTGTGTCCACATGGAGGTGTGCACACTGAACTGTTAGAATGAGTGTGTCCACATGGAGGTGTGCACACTGAACTGTTAGAATGAGTGTGCCCACATGGAGGTGTGCACACTGAACTGTTAGAATGAGTGTATCCCTGTGGAGGTGTGCAAAATTAACTGTTAGAATGAGTGTGTCCACATTGAGGTGTGCACACTGAACTGTTAGAATGAGTGTGTCCACATGGAGGTGTGCACACTGAACTGTTAGAATGAGTGTCCCCACATGGAGGTGTGCACACTGAATTGTTAGAATGAGTGTGCGCACATGGAGGTTGGCACACTGAATTGTTAGAATGAGTGTGCGCACATGGAGGTTGGCACACTGAACTGTTAGAATGTGTGTGTCCACATGGAGGTGTGCACACTGAAATGTTAGAATGAGTTTGTACACATGGATGTGTGCACACTGAACTGTTAGATTGAGTGTGTCCCTTTGGAGGTGTGCACACTGAACTGTTAGAATGAGTGTGCCCACATGGAGGTGTGCACACTGAACTGTTAGAATGAGTGTGTCCACACGGAGGTGTGCACACTGAACTGTTAGAATGAGTGTGTCCACATGGAGGTGTGCACACTGAACTGTTAGAATGAGTGTGCCCACATGGAGTTGTGCACACTGAACTGTTAGAATGAGTGTGTCCACATGGAGGTGTGCACACTGAACTGTTAGAATGAGTGTGCCCACATGGAGTTGTGCACACTGAACTGTTAGAATGACTGTGTCCACATGGAGGTTTGCACACTGAACTGTTAGAATGACTGTGTCCACATGGAGGTGTGCACACTGAACTGTTAGAATGTGTGTGTCCCTGTGGGGGTGTGCACACTGAACTGTTAGAATGAGTGTGTTCACATGGAGGTGTGCACACTGAACTGTTAGAATGTGTGTGTCCACATGGTGGTTTGCACACTGAACTGTTAGAATGAGTGTGCCCACATGGAGGTGAGAACACTGAACTGCTGGAATGAGTGTATCCACATGGAGGTGTGCACACTGAACTGCTGGAATGAGTGTGCCCACATGGAGGTGTGCACACTGAACTGTTGGAATGAGTGTGCCCACATGGAGGTGTGAACACTGAACTGTTAGAATGATTGTGTCCACATGGAGGTGTGCACACTGAACTGTTAGAATGTGTGTGTCCACATGGAGGTGTGCACACTGAACTGTTAGAATGAGCGTGTTCACATGGAGGTGTGCACACTGAACTGTTAGAATGTGTGTGTCCACATGGAGGTTTGCACACTGAACTGTTAGAATGAGTGTGCCCACATGGAGGTGAGAACACTGAACTGCTGAAATGAGTGTGTCCACATGGAGGTGTGCACACTGAACTGTTGGAATGAGTGTGCCCACATGGAGGTGTGCACACTGAACTGTTAGAATGATTGTGTCCACATGGAGGTGTGCACACTGAAATGATAGAATGACTGTGTTCACATGGAGGTGTGCACTTTGAACTGTTAGAATGAGTGTGTCCACATGGAGGTGTGCACACTGAACTGTTAGAATGAGTGTGTCCACATGGAGGTGTGCACACTGAACTGTTAGAATGAGTGTGTCCACATGGAGGTGTGCACACTGAACTGTTAGAATGAGTGTGCCCACATGGAGGTGTGCACACTGAACTGTTAGAATGAGTGTGCCCACATGGAGGTGTGCACACTGAACTGTTAGAATGAGTGTGTCCACATGGAGGTGTGCACACTGAACTGTTAGAATGAGTGTGCCCCCAGGGAGTTGTGCACACTGAACTGTTAGAATGAGTGTGTCCACATGGAGGTGTGCACACTGAACTGTTAGAATGAGTGTGCCCACATGGAGTTGTGCACACTGAACTGTTAGAATGACTGTGTCCACATGGAGGTTTGCACACTGAACTGTTAGAATGAGTGTGCCCACATGGAGGTGTGCACACTGAACTGTTAGAATGAGTGTGCCCACATGGAGGTTAGCACACTGAACTGTTAGAATGTGTGTGCCCACATGGAGGTGTGCACGCTGAACTGTTAGAATGAGTGTGTCCACATGGAGGTATGCACACTGAACTGTTAGAATGAGTGTGTCCACATGGAGGTGTGCACACTGAACTGTTAGAATGAGTGTGTCCACATGGAGGTGTGCACACTGAACTGTTAGAATGAGTGTGCCCACATGGAGATGTGCACACTGAACTGTTATAATGAGTGTGTCCACATGGAGGTGTGCACACTGAACTGTTAGAAGGAGTGTCCCCACATGGAGGTGTGCACACTGAATTGTTAGAATGAGTGTGCGCACATGGATGTTGGCTCACTGAATTGTTAGAATGAGTGTGCGCACATGGAGGTTGGCACACTGAACTGGTAGAATGAGTGTGCCCACATGTAGGTGTGCACACTGAACTGTTAGAATGTGTGTGTCCACATGGAGGTGTTCACACTGAACTGTTAGAATATGTGTGACCACATGGAGTTGTGCACACTGAACTGTTAGAATGACTGTGTCCACATGGAGGTGTGAGCACAGAACTGTTAGAATGAGTGTGTCTCTGTGGAGGTGTGCACACTGAACTGTTAGAATGAGTGTGCCCACATGGTGGTGTGCACACTGAACTGTTAGAATGAGTGTGTCCACATGGAGGTGTGCACACTGAACTGTTAGAATGAGTGTGTCCACCTGGAGCTGTGCACACAGAACTGTTAGAATGAGTGTGTCCACCTGGATTTGTGCACACTGAACTGTTAGATTGAGTGTGTCCACATGGAGGTGTGCACACTGAACTGTTAGAATGAGTGTGTCCACATGGAGGTGTGCACACTGAACTGTTAGAATTGGTGTGTCCACATGGAGGTGTGCACACTGAACTGTTAGAATGAGTGTGTCCACATGGAGGTGTGCTATCTGAACTGTTAGAATGTGTGTGTCCACATGGAGGTGTGCACACTGAAATGTTAGAATGAGTTTGTACACATGGATGTGTGCACACTGAACTGTTAGATTGAGTGTGTCCCTTTGGAGGTGTGCACACTGAACTGTTAGAATGAGTGTGCCCACATGGAGGTGTGCACACTGAACTGTTAGAATGAGTGTGTCCACACGGAGGTGTGCACACTGAACTGTTAGAATGAGTGTGTCCACATGGAGGTGTGCACACTGAACTGTTAGAATGAGTGTGCCCACATGTAGTTGTGCACACTGAACTGTTAGAATGAGTGTGTCCACATGGAGGTGTGCACACTGAACTGTTAGAATGAGTGTGCCCACATGGAGTTGTGCACACTGAACTGTTAGAATGACTGTGTCCACATGGAGGTTTGCACACTGAACTGTTAGAATGACTGTGTCCACATGGAGGTGTGCACACTGAACTGTTAGAATGTGTGTGTCCCTGTGGGGGTGTGCACACTGTACTGTTAGAATGAGTGTGTTCACATGGAGGTGTGCACACTGAACTGTTAGAATGTGTGTGTCCACATGGTGGTTTGCACACTGAACTGTTAGAATGAGTGTGCCCACATGGAGGTGAGAACACTGAACTGCTGGAATGAGTGTATCCACATGGAGGTGTGCACACTGAACTGCTGGAATGAGTGTGCCCACATGGAGGTGTGCACACTGAACTGTTGGAATGAGTGTGCACACATGGAGGTGTGAACACTGAACTGTTAGAATGATTGTGTCCACATGGAGGTGTGCACACTGAACTGTTAGAATGTGTGTGTCCACATGGAGGTGTGCACACTGAACTGTTAGAATGAGCGTGTTCACATGGAGGTGTGCACACTGAACTGTTAGAATGTGTGTGTCCACATGGAGGTTTGCACACTGAACTGTTAGAATGAGTGTGCCCACATGGAGGTGAGAACACTGAACTGCTGGAATGAGTGTATCCACATGGAGGTGTGCACACTGAACTGCTGGAATGAGTGTGCCCACATGGAGGTGTGCACACTGAACTGTTGGAATGAGTGTGCCCACATGGAGGTGTGCACACTGAACTGTTAGAATGATTGTGTCCACATGGAGGTGTGCACACTGAACTGTTAGAATGTGTGTGTCCACATGGAGGTGTGCACACTGAACTGTTAGAATGAGCGTGTTCACATGGAGGTGTGCACACTGAACTGTTAGAATGTGTGTGTCCACATGGAGGTTTGCACACTGAACTGTTAGAATGAGTGTGCCCACATGGAGGTGAGAACACTGAACTGCTGAAATGAGTGTGTCCACATGGAGGTGTGCACACTGAACTGTTGGAATGAGTGTGCCAACATGGAGGTGTGCACACTGAACTGTTAGAATGATTGTGTCCACATGGAGGTGTGCACACTGAACTGATAGAATGACTGTGTTCACATGGAGGTGTGCACTTTGAACTGTTAGAATGAGTGTGTCCACATGGAGGTGTGCACACTGAACTGTTAGAATGAGTGTGTCCACATGGAGGTGTGCACACTGAACTGTTAGAATGAGTGTGTCCACATGGAGGTGTGCACAATGAACTGTTAGAATGAGTGTGCCCACATGGAGGTGTGCACACTGAACTGTTAGAATGAGTGTGCCCACATGGAGGTGTGCACACTGAACTGTTAGAATGAGTGTGTCCACATGGAGGTGTGCACACTGAACTGTTAGAATGAGTGTGCCCCCAGGGAGTTGTGCACACTGAACTGTTAGAATGAGTGTGTCCACATGGAGGTGTGCACACTGAACTGTTAGAATGACTGTGTCCACATGGAGGTGTGCACACTGAACTGTTAGAATGAGTGTATCCCTGTGGAGGTGTGCAAAATTAACTGTTAGAATGAGTGTGTCCACATTGAGGTGTGCACACTGAACTGTTAGAATGTATGTGTCCACATGGAGGTGTGCACACTGAAATGTTAGAATGAGTTTGTCCACATGGATGTGTGCACACTGAACTGTTAGATTGAGTGTGTCCCTTTGGAGGTGTGCACACTGAACTGTTAGAATGATTGTGTCCACATGGAGGTGTGCACACTGAACTATTAGAATGACTGTGTCCACATGGAGGTGTGCACACAGAACTGCTAGAATGACTGTGTCCACATGGAGGTGTGCACACTGAACTGTTGGAATGAGTGTGCCCACATGGAGGTGTGCACACTGAACTGTTAGAATGATTGTGTCCACATGGAGGTGTGCACACTGAACTGTTAGAATGAGTGTGTCCACATGGAGGTGTGCACACTGAACTGTTAGAATGAGTGTGCCCACATGGAGGTGTGCACACTGAACTGTTAGAATGAGTGTATCCCTGTGGAGGTGTGCAAAATTAACTGTTAGAATGAGTGTGTCCACATTGAGGTGTGCACACTGAACTGTTAGAATGAGTGTGTCCACATGGAGGTGTGCACACTGAACTGTTAGAATGAGTGTCCCCACATGGAGGTGTGCACACTGAATTGTTAGAATGAGTGTGCGCACATGGAGGTTGGCACACTGAATTGTTAGAATGAGTGTGCGCACATGGAGGTTGGCACACTGAACTGTTAGAATGTGTGTGTCCACATGGAGGTGTGCACACTGAAATGTTAGAATGAGTTTGTACACATGGATGTGTGCACACTGAACTGTTAGATTGAGTGTGTCCCTTTGGAGGTGTGCACACTGAACTGTTAGAATGAGTGTGCCCACATGGAGGTGTGCACACTGAACTGTTAGAATGAGTGTGTCCACACGGAGGTGTGCACACTGAACTGTTAGAATGAGTGTGTCCACATGGAGGTGTGCACACTGAACTGTTAGAATGAGTGTGCCCACATGGAGTTGTGCACACTGAACTGTTAGAATGAGTGTGTCCACATGGAGGTGTGCACACTGAACTGTTAGAATGAGTATGCCCACATGGAGTTGTGCACACTGAACTGTTAGAATGACTGTGTCCACATGGAGGTTTGCACACTGAACTGTTAGAATGACTGTGTCCACATGGAGGTGTGCACACTGAACTGTTAGAATGTGTGTGTCCCTGTGGGGGTGTGCACACTGAACTGTTAGAATGAGTGTGTTCACATGGAGGTGTGCACACTGAACTGTTAGAATGTGTGTGTCCACATGGTGGTTTGCACACTGAACTGTTAGAATGAGTGTGCCCACATGGAGGTGAGAACACTGAACTGCTGGAATGAGTGTATCCACATGGAGGTGTGCACACTGAACTGCTGGAATGAGTGTGCCCACATGGAGGTGTGCACACTGAACTGTTGGAATGAGTGTGCCCACATGGAGGTGTGAACACTGAACTGTTAGAATGATTGTGTCCACATGGAGGTGTGCACACTGTACTGTTAGAATGTGTGTGTCCACATGGAGGTGTGCACACTGAACTGTTAGAATGAGCGTGTTCACATGGAGGTGTGCACACTGAACTGTTAGAATGTGTGTGTCCACATGGAGGTTTGCACACTGAACTGTTAGAATGAGTGTGCCCACATGGAGGTGAGAACACTGAACTGCTGAAATGAGTGTGTCCACATGGAGGTGTGCACACTGAACTGTTGGAATGAGTGTGCCCACATGGAGGTGTGCACACTGAACTGTTAGAATGATTGTGTCCACATGGAGGTGTGCACACTGAAATGATAGAATGACTGTGTTCACATGGAGGTGTGCACTTTGAACTGTTAGAATGAGTGTGTCCACATGGAGGTGTGCACACTGAACTGTTAGAATGAGTGTGTCCACATGGAGGTGTGCACACTGAACTGTTAGAATGAGTGTGTCCACATGGAGGTGTGCACACTGAACTGTTAGAATGAGTGTGCCCACATGGAGGTGTGCACACTGAACTGTTAGAATGAGTGTGCCCACATAGAGGTGTGCACACTGAACTGTTAGAATGAGTGTGTCCACATGGAGGTGTGCACACTGAACTGTTAGAATGAGTGTGCCCACATGGAGTTGTGCACACTGAACTGTTAGAATGACTGTGTCCACATGGAGGTTTGCACACTGAACTGTTAGAATGAGTGTGCCCACATGGAGGTGTGCACACTGAACTGTTAGAATGAGTGTGCCCACATGGAGGTTAGCACACTGAACTGTTAGAATGTGTGTGCCCACATGGAGGTGTGCACGCTGAACTGTTAGAATGAGTGTGTCCACATGGAGGTATGCACACTGAACTGTTAGAATGAGTGTGTCCACATGGAGGTGTGCACACTGAACTGTTAGAATGAGTGTGTCCACATGGAGGTGTGCACACTGAACTGTTAGAATGAGTGTGCCCACATGGAGATGTGCACACTGAACTCTTATAATGAGTGTGTCCACATGGAGGTGTGCACACTGAACTGTTAGAAGGAGTGTCCCCACATGGAGGTGTGCACACTGAATTGTTAGAATGAGTGTGCGCACATGGATGTTGGCTCACTGAATTGTTAGAATGAGTGTGCGCACATGGAGGTTGGCACACTGAACTGATAGAATGAGTGTGCCCACATGTAGGTGTGCACACTGAACTGTTAGAATGTGTGTGTCCACATGGAGGTGTTCACACTGAACTGTTAGAATATGTGTGACCACATGGAGTTGTGCACACTGAACTGTTAGAATGACTGTGTCCACATGGAGGTGTGAGCACAGAACTGTTAGAATGAGTGTGTCTCTGTGGAGGTGTGCACACTGAACTGTTAGAATGAGTGTGCCCACATGGTGGTGTGCACACTGAACTGTTAGAATGAGTGTGTCCACATGGAGGTGTGCACACTGAACTGTTAGAATGAGTGTGTCCACCTGGAGCTGTGCACACTGAACTGTTAGAATGAGTGTGTCCACCTGGATTTGTGCACACTGAACTGTTAGATTGAGTGTGTCCACATGGAGGTGTGCACACTGAACTGTTAGAATGAGTGTGTCCACATGGAGGTGTGCACACTGAACTGTTAGAATTGGTGTGTCCACATGGAGGTGTGCACACTGAACTGTTAGAATGAGTGTGTCCACATGGAGGTGTGCTATCTGAACTGTTAGAATGGGTGTGTCCACATGGAGGTGTGCACACTGAACTGTTAGAATGAGTGTGTCCACATGGAGGTGTGCACAATGAACTGTGTAGTATGAGTGTCCCCACATGGAGGTGTGCACACTGAACTGTTAGAATGAGTGTGCCCACATGGAGGTGTGCACACTGAACTGTTAGAATGAGTGTGCCCACATGGAGCCGGGCACACTGAACTGTTAGAATTAGTGTGTCCACATGGAGGTGTGCACACTGAACTGTTAGAATGAGTGTGCCCACATGGAGATGTGCACACTGAACTATTAGAATGACTGTGTCCACATGGAGGTGTGCACACAGAACTGCTAGAATGACTGTGTCCACATGGAGGTGTGCACACTGAACTGTTAGAATGAGTGTGCCCACATAGAGTTGTGCACACTGAACTGTTAGAATGACTGTGTCCACATGGAGGTGTGCACACTGAACTGTTAGAATGACTGTGTCCACATGGAGGTGTGCACACTGAACTGTTAGAATGAGTGTGTCCACATGGAAGTGTGCACACTGAACTGTTAGAATGATTGTGTCCACATGGAGGTGTGCACACTGAACTGTTAGAATGACTGTGTCCACATGGAGTTGTGCACACTGAACTGTTAGAATGAGTGTGTCCCTGTGGAGGTGTGCACACTGAACTGTTAGAATGAGTGTGTCCACATGGAGGTGTGTACACTGAAATGTTAGATTGAGTGTGTCCACATGGAGGTGTGCACACTGAACTGTTAGAATGAGTGTGCCCATTTGGAGGTGTGCACACACTTCTGTTAGAATGAGTATGCCCACATGGAGGTGTGCACACTGAACTGTTAGAATGAGTGTGCCCATATGGAGGTATGCACACTGAACTGTTAGAATGAGTGTGTCCACATGGAGGTGTGCACACTGAACTGTTAGAATGACTGTGTCCACATGGAGGTGTGCACACTGAACTGTTAGAATGAATGTGACCACATGGAGGTGTGCACACTGAACTGTTAGAATGAGTGTGTCCCTGTGGAGGTGTGCACACTGAACTGTTAGAATGAGTGTGTACACATGGAGGTGTGCACACTGAACTTTTAGAATGTGTGTGTCCACATGGAGGTGTGCACACTGAACTGTTAGAATGAGTGTGCCCACATGGAGGTGTGAACACTAAACTGTTAGAATGAGTGTGTCCACATGGAGGTGTGCACACTGAACTGTTAGAATGAGTGTGTCCACATGGAGGTGTGTACACTGAACTGTTAGATTGAGTGTGTTCACATGGAGGTGTGCACACTGAACTATTAGAATGAGTGTGTCCACATGGAAGTGTGCACACTGAACTGTTAGAATGAGTGTGCCCACATGGAGGTGTGCACACTGAACTGTTAGAATGAGTGTGTCCACATGGAAGTGTGCACACTGAATTGTTAGAATGAGTGTGTCCACATGGAGGTGTGCACACTGAACTGTTAGAATGAGTGTGCCCACATGGAGATGTGCACACTGAACTATTAGAATGACTGTGTCCACATGGAGGTGTGCACACAGAACTGCTAGAATGACTGTGTCCACATGGAGGTGTGCACACTGAACTGTTAGAATGAGTGTGCCCACATAGATTTGTGCACACTGAACTGTTAGAATGACTGTGTCCACATGGAGGTGTGCACACAGAACTGTTAGAATGACTGTGTCCACATGGAGGTGTGCACACTGAACTGTTAGAATGAGTGTGTCCCTGTGGAGGAATGCACACTGAACTGTTAGAATGAGTGTGCCCACATGGAGGTGTGCACACTGAACTGTTAGAACACTCAACTATTAGAATATGTCCACATGGAGGTGTGCACACTGTATTGTTAGAATGAGTGTGTCCACATGGAGGTGTGCACACTGAACTGTTAGAATGAGTGTGTCCACATGGAGGTGTGCACACTGAACTGTTAGAATGAGTGTGTCCACATGGAGGTGTGCACACTGAACTGTTAGAATGAGTGTGTCCACATGGAAGTGTGCACACTGAACTGTTAGAATGAGTGTGCCCACATGGAGTTGTGCACACTGAACTGTTAGAATGATTGTGTCCACATGGAGGTGTGCACACTGAACTGTTAGAATGACTGTGTCCACATGGAGTTGTGCACACTGAACTGTTAGAATGAGTGTGTCCCTGTGGAGGTGTGCACACTGAACTGTTAGAATGAGTGTGTCCACATGGAGGTGTGTACACTGAAATGTTAGATTGAGTGTGTCCACATGGAGGTGTGCACACTGAACTGTTAGAATGAGTGTGCCCATTTGGAGGTGTGCACACACTTCTGTTAGAATGAGTATGCCCACATGGAGTTGTGCACACTGAACTGTTAGAATGAGTGTGCCCATATGGAGGTATGCACACTGAACTGTTAGAATGAGTGTGTCCACATGGAGGTGTGCACACTGAACTGTTAGAATGACTGTGTCCACATGGAGGTGTGCACACTGAACTGTTAGAATGAATGTGACCACATGGAGGTGTGCACACTGAACTGTTAGAATGAGTGTGTCCCTGTGGAGGTGTGCACACTGAACTGTTAGAATGAGTGTGTACACATGGAGGTGTGCACACTGAACTTTTAGAATGTGTGTGTCCACATGGAGGTGTGCACACTGAAATGTTAGAATGAGTGTGCCCACATGGAGGTGTGAACACTAAACTGTTAGAATGAGTGTGTCCACATGGAGGTGTGCACACTGAACTGTTAGAATGAGTGTGTCCACATGGAGGTGTGTACACTGAACTGTTAGATTGAGTGTGTTCACATGGAGGTGTGCACACTGAACTATTAGAATGAGTGTGTCCACATGGAAGTGTGCACACTGAACTGTTAGAATGAGTGTGCCCACATGGAGGTGTGCACACTGAACTGTTAGAATGAGTGTGTCCACATGGAAGTGTGCACACTGAATTTTTAGAATGAGTGTGTCCACATGGAGGTGTTTACACTGAACTGTTAGATTGAGTGTGTCCACATGGAGGTGTGCACACTGAACTGTTAGAATGAGTGTGTCCACATGGAAATGTGCACACTGAACTTTAGAAGGAGTGTGCCCACATGGAGGTGTGCACACTGAACTGTTAGAATGAGTGTGTCCACATGGAGGTGTGCACACTGAACTGTTAGTATTAGTGTATCCCTGTGGAGATGTGCACACTGAACTGTTAGAATGAGTGTGTCCACATGGAGGTGTGCACACTGAACTGTTAGAATGAGTGTGTCCACATGGAGGTGTGCACACTGAACTGTTAGAATATGTCCACATGGAGGTGTGCACACTGTATTGTTAGAATGAGTGTGTCCACATGGAGGTCTGCACACTGAACTGTTAGAATGAGTGTGTCCACATGGAGGTGTGCACACTGAACTGTTAGAATGAGTGTGTCCACATGGAGGTGTGCACACTGAACTGTTAGAATATGTGTGCCCACATGGAGTTGTGCACACTGAACTGTTAGAATGAGTGTGTCAACATGGAGGTGTGCACACTGAACTGTTAGAATGAGTGTATCCCTGTGGAGGTGTGCACACTGAACTGTTAAAATGAGTGTGTCCACATGGAGGTATGCACACTGAACTGTTAGAATGTGTCCACATGGAGGTGTGCACACTGAACTGTTAGAATGAGTGTGTCCACATGGAGGTGTGCACACTGAACTGTTAGAATGAGTGTGTCCACATGGAGGTGTGCACAATGAACTTTTAGAATGAGTGTGCCCACATGGAGGTGTGCACACTGAACTGTTAGAATATGTCCACATGGAGGTGTGCACACTGTATTGTTAGAATGAGTGTATCCACATGGAGGTGTGCACACTGAACTGTTAGAATGAGTGTGTCCACATGGAGGTGTGTACACTAAACTGTTAGATTGAGTCTGTCCACATGGAGGTGTGCACACTGAACTGTTAGAATGAGTGTGTCCACATGGAAGTGTGCACACTGAATTGTTAGAATGAGTGTGTCCACATGGAGGTGTTTACACTGAACTGTTAGATTGAGTGTGTCCACAAGGAGGTGTGCACACTGAACTGTTAGAATGAGTGTATCCACATGGAAGTGTGCACACTGAACTGTTAGAATGAGTGTGCCCACATGGAGGTGTGCACACTGAACTGTTAGAATGAGTGCGTCCACATGGAGGTGTGCACACTGAACTGTTAGAATTAGTGTATCCCTGTGGAGATGTGCACACTGAACTGTTAGAATGAGTGTGTCCACATGGAGGTTTGGACCCAAAACTGTTAGAATGAGTGTGTCCACATGGAGGTGTGCACACTGAACTGTTAGAATATGTCCACATGGAGGTGTGCACACTGTATTGTTAGAATGAGTGTGTCCACATGGAGGTGTGCACACTGTATTGTTAGAATGAGTGTATCCCTGTGGAGGTGTGCACACTGAAATGTTAGAATGAGTGTATCCCTGTGGAGGTGTGCACACTGAACTGTAAGAATGAGTGTGTCCACATGGAGGTGTGCACACCGAAGTGTTAGAATTTGTCCACATGGAGGTGTGCACACTGAACTGTTAGAATGAGTGTGTCCACATGGAGGTGTGCACACTGAACTGATAGAATGAGTGTGTCCACATGGAGGTGTGCACACTGAACTGTTAGAATGAGTGTGTCCACATGGAGGTGTGCACACTGAACTGTTAGAATGAGTGTGTCCACATGGAGGTGTGCACACTGAACTGTTAGAATGAGTGTGCCCACATGGAGGTGTGCACACTGAACTGTTAGAATGAGTGTGTCCCTGGGAAGGTGTGCACACTGAAATGTTAGAATGAGTGTGTCCACATGGAGGTGTGCACACCGAAGTGTTAGAATTTGTCAACATGGAGGTTTGCACTCTGAACTATTTGAATGAGTGTGTCCACATGGAGATGTGCACACTGAACTGTTAGAAGAGTGTGTCCACATGGAGCTGTGCACACTGAACTGTTAGAATGAGTGTGTCCACATGGAGGTGTGCACACTGAACTGTTAGAATGAGTGTATCCACATGGAGGTGTGCACACTGAGCTGTTAGAATGAGTTTATCCCTGTGGAGGTGTGCACACTGAACTGTTAGAATGAGTGTGTCCACACGGAAGTGTGCACACTGAACTGTTAGAATGAGTGTGTCCACATGGAGGTGTGCCCACTGAAATGTTAGAATGAGTGTGTCCACATGGAGGTGTGCACACTGAACTGTTAGAATGAGTGTGTCCACATGGAGGTGTGCACACTGAACTGTTAGAATGAGTGTGCCCACATGGAGGTGTGCACACTGAACTTTAGAATGAGTATGCCCACATAGCGGTGTGCACACTGAACTGTTAGAATGAGTGTGCTCACATGGAGGTGTGCACACTGAACTGTTAGAATGAGTGTGTCCACATGGAGGTGTGCACAATGAACTGTTAGAATGAGTGTGTCCACATGGAGTTGTGCACACTGAACTGTTAGAATGAGTGTGTCCACATGGAGGTGTGCACACTGAACTGTTAGAATGAGTGTGTCCACATTGAGTTGTGCACACTGAACAGTTAGAATGTGTCCACATGGTGGTGTGCACACTGTATTGTTAGAATGAGTGTGTCCACATGGAGGTTTGCACACTGAACTATTAGAATGAGTGTGTCCACATGGAGGTATGCCCACTGAACTGTTAAAATGAGTGTGTCCACATGGAGGTGTGCACACTGAACTGTTAGAATGAGTGTGTCCACATGGAAGTGTGCACACTGAATTGTTAGAATGAGTGTGTCCACATGGAGTTGTGCACACTGAACTGTTAGAATGAGTGTGTCCACATGGAGGTGTGCACACTGAACTGTTAGAATGAGTGTATCCCTGTGGAAGTGTGCACACTGAACTGTTAAAATGAGTGTGTCCACATGGAGGTATGCACACTGAACTGTTAGAATGTGTCCACATGGAGGTGTGCACACTGAACTATTAGAATGAGTGTGTCCACATGGAGGTGTGCACACTGAACTTTTAGAATGAGTGTGCCCACATGGAGGTGTGCACACTGAACTGTTAGAATATGTCCACATGGAGGTGTGCACACTGTATTGTTAGAATGAGTGTGTCCACATGGAGGTGTGCACACTGAACTGTTAGAATGAGTGTGTCCACATGGAGGTGTGTACACTGAACTGTTAGATTGAGTGTGTCCACATGGAGGTGTGCACACTGTATTGTTAGAATGAGTGTGTCCACATGGAAGTGTGCACACTGAACTGTTAGAATGCGTGTGTCCACATGGAAGTGTGCACACTGAATTGTTAGAATGAGTGTGTCCACATGGAGGTGTTTACACTGAACTGTTAGATTGAGTGTGTCCACATGGAGGTGTGCACACAGAACTGTTAGAATATGTTCACATGGAGGTGTGCACACTGTATTGTTAGAATGAGTGTGTCCACATGGAGGTGTGCACACTGAACTGATAGAATGAGTGTGTCCCTGGGGAGGTGTCCACACTGAAATGTTAGAATGAGTGTGTCCACTTGGAGGTGTGCACACCGAAGTGTTAGAATTTGTCAACATGGAGGTGTGCACACTGAACTATTTGAATGTGTGTGTCCACATGGAGATGTGCACACTGAACTGTTAGAAGAGTGTGTCCACATGGAGCTGTGCACACTGAACTGTTAGAATGAGTGTGTCCACATGGAGGTGTGAACACTGAACTGTTAGAATGAGTGTGTCCACATGGAGGTGTGCACACTGAGCTGTTAGAATGAGTTTTTCCCTGTGGATGTGTGCACACTGAACTGTTAGAATGAGTGTATCCCTGTGGAGGTGTGCACACTGAACTGTAAGAATGAGTGTGTCCACATGGAGGTGTGCACACCGAAGTGTTATAATTTGTCCACATGGAGGTGTGCACACTGAACTGTTAGAATGAGTGTGTCCACATGGAGGTGTGCACACTGATCTGTTAGAATGAGTGTGTCCACATGGAGGTGTGCACACTGAACTGTTAGAATGAGTGTGTCCACATTGAGGTGTGCACACTGAACTGTTAGAATGTGTCCACATGGAGGTGTGCACACTGTATTGTTAGAATGAGTGTGTCCACATGGAGGTTTGCACACTGAACTATTAGAATGAGTGTGTCCACATGGAGGTGTGCCCACTGAACTGTTAAAATGAGTGTGTCCACATGGAGGTGTGCACACTGAACTGTTAGAATGAGTGTGTCAACATGGAAGTGTGCACACTGAACTGTTAGAATGAGTGTGCCCAATGGAGTTGTGCACACTGAACTGTTAGAATGAGTGTGTCCACATGGAGGTGTGCACACTGAACTGTTAGAATGAGTGTGTCCACATGGAGGTGTGCACACTGAACTGTTAGAATGAGTGTGTCCCTGGGAAGGTGTGCACACTGAAATGTTAGAATCAGTGTGTCCACATGGAGGTGTGCACACCGAAGTGTTAGAATTTGTCAACATGGAGGTGTGCACTCTGAACTATTTGAATGAGTGTGTCCACATGGAGATGTGCACACTGAACTGTTAGAAGAGTGTGTCCACATGGAGCTGTGCACACTGAACTGTTAGAATGAGTGTGTCCACATGGAGGTGTGCACACTGAACTGTTAGAATGAGTGTATCCACATGGAGGTGTGCACACTGAGCTGTTAGAATGAGTTTATCCCTGTGGAGGTGTGCACACTGAACTGTTAGAATGAGTGTGTCCACATGGAAGTGTGCACACTGAACTGTTAGAATGAGTGTGTCCACATGGAATTGTGCACACTGAAATGTTAGAATGAGTGTGTCCACATGGAGGTGTGCACACTGAACTGTTAGAATGAGTGTGTCCACATGGAGGTGCGCACACTGAACTGTTAGAATGAGTGTGCCCACATGGAGGTGTGCACACTGAACTTTAGAATGAGTATGCCCACATAGCGGTGTGCACACTGAACTGTTAGAATGAGTGTGCTCACATGGAGGTGTGCACACTGAACTGTTAGAATGAGTGTGTCCACATGGAGGTGTGCACACTGAACTGTTAGAATGAGTGTGTCCACATGGAGTTGTGCACACTGAACTGTTAGAATGAGTGTGTCCACATGGAGGTGTGCACACTGAACTGTTAGAATGAGTGTGTCCACATTGAGGTGTGCACACTGAACAGTTAGAATGTGTCCACATGGAGGTGTGCACACTGTATTGTTAGAATGAGTGTGTCCACATGGAGGTTTGCACACTGAACTATTAGAATGAGTGTGTCCACATGGAGGTATGCCCACTGAACTGTTAAAATGAGTGTGTCCACATGGAGGTGTGCACACTGAACTGTTAGAATGAGTGTGTCAACATGGAAGTGTGCACACTGAACTGTTAGAATGAGTGTGCCCAATGGAGTTGTGCACACTGAACTGTTAGAATGAGTGTGTCCACATGGAGGTGTGCACACTGAACTGTTAGAATGAGTGTATCCCTGTGGAAGTGTGCACACTGAACTGTTAAAATGAGTGTGTCCACATGGAGGTATGCACACTGAACTGTTAGAATGTGTCCACATGGAGGTGTGCACACTGAACTGTTAGAATGAGTGTGTCCACATGGAGGTGTGCACAATGAACTTTTAGAATGAGTGTGCCCACATGGAGGTGTGCACACTGAACTGTTAGAATATGTCCACATGGAGGTGTGCACACTGTATTGTTAGAATGAGTGTGTCCACATGGAGGTGTGCACACTGAACTGTTAGAATGAGTGTGTCCACATGGAGGTGTGTACACTGAACTGTTAGATTGAGTGTGTCCACATATAGGTGTGCACACTGAACTGTTAGAATGAGTGTGTCCACATGGAAGTGTGCACACTGAATTGTTAGAATGAGTGTGTCCACATGGAGGTGTTTACACTGAACTGTTAGATTGAGTGTGTCCACATGGAGGTGTGCACACTGAACTGTTAGAATGAGTGTGTCCACATGGAAGTGTGCACACTGAACTGTTAGAATGAGTGTGCCCACATGGAGGTGTGCACACTGAACTGTTAGAATGAGTGTGTCCACATGGAGGTGTGTACACTGAACTGTTAGAATTTGTCAACATGGAGGTGTGCACACTGAACTATTTGAATGTGTGTGTCCACATGGAGATGTGCACACTGAACTGTTAGAAGAGTGTGTCCACATGGAGCTGTGCACACTGAACTGTTAGAATGAGTGTGTCCACATGGAGGTGTGAACACTGAACTGTTAGAATGAGTGTGTCCACATGGAGGTGTGCACACTGAGCTGTTAGAATGAGTTTATCCCTGTGGAGGTGTGCACACTGAACTGTTAGAATGAGTGTGTCCACATGGAAGTGTGCACACTGAACTGTTAGAATGAGTGTGCCCACATGGAGGTGTGCACAGTGAACTGTTAGAATGAGTGTGTCCATATGGAGGTGTGCACACTTAAATGTTAGAATGAGTGTGTCCCCATGGAGGTGTGCACACTGAACTGTTAGAATGACTTTGTCCACATGGAGGTGTGCACAATGAATTGTTAGAATGACTGTGACCACATGGAGGTGTGCACACTGAACTGTTAGAATGAGTGTGTCCCTGTGGAGGTGTGCACACTGAACTGTTAGAATGAGTGTGTACACATGGATGTGTGCACACTGAACTGTTAGAATGATTGTGCCCACATGGAGGTGTGCACACTGAACTGTTCGAATGAGTGTGTCCACATGGAGTTGTGCACACTGAACTGTTACAATGAGTGTATCCCTGTGGAGGTGTGCACACTGAACTGTTAGAATGAGTGTGCCCACATGGAGGTGTGCACACTGAACTGTTAGAATGAGTGTGTCCACATGGAGGTGTGCACACTGAACTGTTAGAATGAGTGTGTCCACATGGAGGTGTGCACTCTGAACTGTTAGAATGAGTGTGCCCAGTTGGAGGTGTGCACACTCTTCTGTTAGAATGAGTATGCCCACATGGAGGTGTGCACACTGAACTGTTAGAATGAGTGTGCCCACATGGAGGTGTGCACAGTGAACTGTTAGAATGAGTGTGTCCACATGGAGGTGTGCACACTTAAATGTTAGAATGAGTGTGTCCCCATGGAGGTGTGCAAACTGAACTGTTAGAATGACTGTGTCCACATGGAGGTGTGCACACTGAACTGTTAGAATGACTGTGACCACATGGAGGTGTGCACACTGAACTGTTAGAATGAGTGTGTCCCTGTGGAGGTGTGTACACTGAACTGTTAGAATGAGTGTGTACACATGGAGGTGTGCACACTGAACTGTTAGAATGTGTGTGCCCACATGGAGGTGTGCACACTAAACTGTTAGAATGAGTGTGTCCACATGGAGGTGTGCACACTGAACTCTTAGAATGAGTGTGCCCACATGGAGTTGTATACACTGAACTGTTAGAATGATTGTGTCCACTTGGAGGTGAGCACACTGAACTGTTAGAATGACTGTGTCCACATGGAGGTGTGCACACTGAACTGTTAGAATGAGTGTGTCACTGTGGAGGTGTGCACACTGAACTGTTAGAATGAGTGTGTCCACATGGAGGTGTGCACACTGAACTGTTAGAATGAGTGTGTCCACATGGAGGTGTGCACAATGAACTTTTAGAATGAGTGTGCCCACATGGAGGTGTGCACACTGAACTGTTAGAATATGTCCACATGGAGGTGTGCACAATGTATTGTTAGAATGAGTGTATCCACATGGAGGTGTGCACACTGAACTGTTAGAATGAGTGTGTCCACATGGAGGTGTGTACACTGAACTGTTAGATTGAGTGTGTCCACATGGAGGTGTGCACACTGAACTGTTAGAATGAGTGTGTCCACATGGAAGTGTGCACACTGAACTGTTAGAATGTTAGAATGAGTGTGTCCAAATGGAGGTGTGCACACTGAGCTGTTAGAATGAGTTTATCTCTGTGGAGGTATGCACACTGAACTGTAAGAATGAGTGTGTCCACATGGAAGTGTGCACACTGAACTGTTAGAATGAGTGTGTCCACATGGAGGTGTGCACACTGAACTGTTAGAATGAGTGTGCCCGCATGGAGGTGTGCACACTGAACTGTTAGAATGAGTGTGCCCACATGGAGGTGTGCACACTGAACTGTTAGAATGAGTGTGCCCACATGGACGTGTGCACACTGAACTTTAGAATGAGTATGCCCACATGGCGGTGTGCACACTGAACTGTTAGAATGAGTGTGTCCTTGTGGAGGTGTGCACACTGAACTGTTAGAATGAGTGTGTCCACATGGAGGTGTGCACACTGAACTTTTAGAATTAGTGTGTCCACATGGAAGTGTGCACACTGAATTGTTAGAATGAGTGTGTCCACATGGAGGTGTTTACACTGAACTGTTAGATTGAGTGTGTCCACATGGAGGTGTGCACACTGAGCTGTTAGAATGAGTGTGTCCACATGGAAGTGTGCACACTGAACTGTTAGAATGAGTGTGCCCACATGGAGGTGTGCACACTGAACTGTTAGAATGAGTGTATCCACATGGAGGTGTGCACACTGAACTGTTAGTATTAGTGTATCCCTGTGGAGATGTGCACACTGAACTGTTAGAATGAGTGTGTCCACATGGAGGTGTGGACCCAGAACTGTTAGAATGAGTGTGTCCACATGGAGGTGTGCACACTGAACTGTTAGAATATGTCCACATGGAGGTGTGCACACTGTATTGTTAGAATGAGTGTGTCCACATGGAGGTGTGCACACTGAACTGTTAGAATGAGTGTGTCCACATGGAGGTGTGCACACTGAACTGTTAGAATGAGTGTGTCCACATGGAGGTGTGCACACTGAACTGTTAGAATGAGTGTGTCCACATGGAAGTGTGCACACTGAACTGTTAGAATGAGTGTGCCCACATGGAGTTGTGCACACTGAACTGTTAGAATGAGTGTGTCCACATGGAGGTGTGCACACTGAACTGTTAGAATGAGTGTATCCCTGTGGAAGTGTGCACACTGAACTGTTAAATGAGTGTGTCCACATGGAGGTATGCACACTGAACTGTTAGAATGTGTCCACATGGAGGTGTGCACACTGAACTGTTAGAATGAGTGTGTCCACATGGAGGTGTGCACACTGAACTGTTAGAATGAATGTGTCCACATGGAGGTGTGCACAATGAACTTTTAGAAAGAGTGTGCCCACATGGAGGTGTGCATACTGAACTGTTAGAATATGTCCACATGGAGGTGTGCACACTGTATTGTTAGAATGAGTGTATCCACATGGAGGTGTGCACACTGAACTGTTAGAATGAGTGTGTCCACATGGAGGTGTGTACACTGAACTGTTAGATTGAGTGTGTCCACATGGAGGTGTGCACACTGAACTGTTAGAATGAATGTGTCCACATGGAGGTGTGCACACTGAATTGTTAGAATGAGTGTGTCCACATGGAGGTGTTTACACTGAACTGTTAGATTGAGTGTGTCCACATGGAGGTGTGCACACTGAACTGTTAGAATGAGTGTGTCCACATGGAAGTGTGCACACTGAACTGTTAGAATGAGTGTGTCCCTGTGGAGGTGTGCACACTGAACTGTTAGAATGAGTGTGTCCACATGGAGGAGTGCACACTGAACTGTTAGAATGAGTGTGCCCACATGGAGGTGTGCACACTGAACTGTTAGAATGAGTGTGTCCCTGGGGAGGTGTGCACACTGAACTGTTAGAATGAGTGTGTCCACATGGAGGTTTGGACCCAAAACTGTTAGAATGAGTGTGTCCACATGGAGGTGTGCACACTGAACTGTTAGAATATGTCCACATGGAGGTGTACACACTGTATTGTTAGAATGAGTGTGTCCACATGGAGGTGTGCACACTGAACTGTTAGAATGAGTGTATCCCTGTGGAGGTGTGAACACTGAACTGTTAGAATGAGTGTATCCCTGTGGAGGTGTGCACACTGAACTGTTAGAATGAGTGTGTCCACATGGAGGTGTGCACACCGAAGTGTTAGAATTTTTCCACATGTAGGTGTGCACAGTGAACTGTTAGAATGAGCGTGTCCACATGGAGGTGTGCACACTGAACTGTTAGAATGAGTGTGCCCACATGGAGGTGTGCACACTGAACTGTTAGAATGAGTGTGTCCCTGGGGAGGTGTGCACACTGAAATGTTAGAATGAGTGTGTCCACATGGAGGTGTGCACACCGAAGTGTTAGAATTTGTCAACATGGAGGTGTGCACACTGAATTATTTGAATGAGTGTGTCCACATGGGGATGTGCACACTGAACTGTTAGAAGAGTGTGCCCACATGGAGCTGTGCACACTGAACTGTTAGAATGAGTGTGTCCACATGGAGGTGTGCACACTGAACTGTTAGAATGAGTGTGTCCACATGGAGGTGTGCACACTGAGCTGTTAGAATGAGTTTATCCCTGTGGAGGTGTGCACACTGAACTGTTAGAATGAGTGTGTCCACATGGAAGTGTGCACACTGAACTGTTAGAATGAGTGTGTCCACGTGGAGGTGTGCACACTAAACTGTTAGAATGAGTGTGTCCACATGGAGGTGTGCACACTGAACTGTTAGAATGAGTGTGCCCACATGGAGGTGTGCACACTGAACTGTTAGAATGAGTGTGCCCACATGGAGGTGTGCACACTGAACTGTTAGAATGAGTGTGCCCACATGGAGGTTTGCACACTGAACTGTTAGAATGAGTGTGCCCACATGGAGGTGTGAACACTGAACTTTAGAATGAGTATGCCCACATGGCGGTGTGCACACTGAACTGTTACAATGAGTGTGCTCACATGGAGGTGTGCACACGGAACTGTTAGAATGAGTGTGTCCCTGTGGAGGTGTGCACACTGAACTGTTAGAATGAGTGTGTCCACATGGAGGTGTGCACACTGAACTGTTAGAATGAGTGTGTCCACATGGAGGTGTGCACACTGAACTGTTAGAATGAGTGTGTCCACATTGAGGTGTGCACACTGAACTGTTAGAATGTGTCCACATGGAGGTGTGCACACTGAACTGTTAGAATGACTGTGTCCACTTGGAGGTGTGCACACTGAACTGTTAAAATGACTGTGCCAACAAGGAGGTGTCCACACTGAACTGTTAGAATGAGTGTGTCCACATGGAGGTGTGCACACTGAACTGTTAGAATGAGTGTGTCCTAATGGAGGTGTGCACACTGAACTGTTAGAATGATTGTGTCCACATGCAGGTGTGCACACTGAACTGTTAGAATGAGGGTG
The DNA here is from genome assembly GCF_949786415.1 of Peromyscus eremicus. Classification (NCBI taxonomy): domain Eukaryota; kingdom Metazoa; phylum Chordata; class Mammalia; order Rodentia; family Cricetidae; genus Peromyscus; species Peromyscus eremicus. Next base: position 63,435 of record NW_026734853.1, on the reverse strand, counting down.
TCCACATGGAGGTGTGCACACTGAACTGTTAGAATGAGTGTATCCCTGTGGAGGTGTGCACACTGAACTGTTAGAATGAGTGTGCCCTAATGGAGGTGTGCACACTGAACTGTTAGAATGAGTGTGCCCACCTGGAGGTGTGCACACTGAACTGTTAGAATGATTGTGTCCACATGCAGGTGTGCACACTGAACTGTTAGAATGAGTGTGTCCACATGGAGGTGTGCACACTTAAATGTTAGAATGAGTGTGTCCCCATGGAGGTGTGCACACTGAACTGTTAGAATGACTGTGTCCACATGGAGTTGTGCACACTGAACTGTTAGAATGAGTGTGTCCCTGTGGAGGTGTGCACACTGAACTGTTAGAATGAGTGTGTCCCTGTGGAGGTGTGCACACTGAACTGTTAGAATGAGTGTGTACACATGGAGGTGTGCACACTGAACTGTTAGAATGTGTGTGTCCACATGGAGGTGTGCACACTGAACTGTTAGAATGAGTGTGCCCACATGGACGTGTGCACACTGAACTTTAGAATGAGTATGCCCACATGGCGGTGTGCACACTGAACTGTTAGAATGAGTGTGCTCACATGGAGGTGTGCACACTGAACTGTTAGAATTAGTGTGTCCTTGTGGAGGTGTGCACACTGAACTGTTAGAATGAGTGTGTCCACATGGAGGTGTGCACACTGAACTTTTAGAATGAGTGTGTCCACATGGAAGTGTGCACACTGAATTGTTAGAATGAGTGTGTCCACATGGAGGTGTTTACACTGAACTGTTAGATTGAGTATGTCCACATGGAGGTGTGCACACTGAGCTGTTAGAATGAGTGTGTCCACATGGAAGTGTGCACACTGAACTGTTAGAATGAGTGTGCCCACATGGAGGTGTGCACACTGAACTGTTAGAATGAGTGTATCCACATGGAGGTGTGCACACTGAACTGTTAGTATTAGTGTATCTCTGTGGAGATGTGCACACTGAACTGTTAGAATGAGTGTGTCCACATGGAGGTGTGGACCCAGAACTGTTAGAATGAGTGTGTCCACATGGAGGTGTGCACACTGAACTGTTAGAATATGTCCACATGGAGGTGTGCACACTGTATTGTTAGAATGAGTGTGTCCACATGGAGGTGTGCACACTGAACTGTTAGAATGAGTGTGTCCACATGGAGGTGTGCACACTGAACTGTTAGAATGAGTGTGTCCACATGGAGGTGTGCACACTGAACTGTTAGAATGAGTGTGTCCACATGGAAGTGTGCACACTGAACTGTTAGAATGAGTGTGCCCACATGGAGTTGTGCACACTGAACTGTTAGAATGAGTGTGTCCACATGGAGGTGTGCACACTGAACTGTTAGAATGAGTGTATCCCTGTGGAAGTGTGCACACTGAACTGTTAAATGAGTGTGTCCACATGGAGGTATGCACACTGAACTGTTAGAATGTGTCCACATGGAGGTGTGCACACTGAACTGTTAGAATGAGTGTGTCCACATGGAGGTGTGCACACTGAACTGTTAGAATGAATGTGTCCACATGGAGGTGTGCACAATGAACTTTTAGAATGAGTGTGCCCACATGGAGGTGTGCACACTGAACTGTTAGAATATGTCCACATGGAGGTGTGCACACTGTATTGTTAGAATGAGTGTATCCACATGGAGGTGTGCACACTGAACTGTTAGAATGAGTGTGTACACATGGAGGTGTGTACACTGAACTGTTAGATTGAGTGTGTCCACATGGAGGTGTGCACACTGAACTGTTAGAATGAATGTGTCCACATGGAGGTGTGCACACTGAATTGTTAGAATGAGTGTGTCCACATGGAGGTGTTTACACTGAACTGTTAGATTGTGTCCACATGGAGGTGTGCACACTGAACTGTTAGAATGAGTGTGTCCACATGGAAGTGTGCACACTGAACTGTTAGAATGAGTGTGCCCACATGGAGGTGTGCACACTGAACTGTTAGAATGAGTGTGTCCACATGGAGGTGTGCACACTGAACTGTTAGAATTAGTGTATCCCTGTGGAGATGTGCACACTGAACTGTTAGAATGAGTGTGTCCACATGGAGGTTTGGACCCAAAACTGTTAGAATGAGTGTGTCCACATGGAGGTGTGCACACTGAACTGTTAGAATATGTCCACATGGAGGTGTACACACTGTATTGTTAGAATGAGTGTGTCCACATGGAGGTGTGCACACTGAACTGTTAGAATGAGTGTATCCCTGTGGAGGTGTGAACACTGAACTGTTAGAATGAGTGTATCCCTGTGGAGGTGTGCACACTGAACTGTTAGAATGAGTGTGTCCACATGGAGGTGTGCACACCGAAGTGTTAGAATTTTTCCACATGTAGGTGTGCACAGTGAACTGTTAGAATGAGTGTGTCCACATGGAGGTGTGCACACTGAACTGATAGAATGAGTGTGTCCACATGGAGGTGTATACACTGAACTGTTAGAATGAGTGTGTCCACATGGAGGTGTGCACACTGAACTGTTAGAATGAGCGTGTCCACATGGAGGTGTGCACACTGAACTGTTAGAATGAGTGTGCCCACATGGAGGTGTGCACACTGAACTGTTAGAATGAGTGTGTCCCTGGGGAGGTGTGCACACTGAAATGTTAGAATGAGTGTGTCCACATGGAGGTGTGCACACCGAAGTGTTAGAATTTGTCAACATGGAGGTGTGCACACTGAATTATTTGAATGAGTGTGTCCACATGGGGATGTGCACACTGAACTGTTAGAATGAGTGTGTCCACATGGAGGTGTGCACACTGAACTGTTAGAATGAGTGTGTCCACATGGAGGTGTGCACACTGAGCTGTTAGAATGAGTGTGTCCACATGGAGGTGTGCACACTGAGCTGTTAGAATGAGTTTATCCCTGTGGAGGTGTGCACACTGAACTGTTAGAATGAGTGTGTCCACATGGAAGTGTGCACACTGAACTGTTAGAATGAGTGTGTCCACATGGAGGTGTGCACACTGAACTGTTAGAATGAGTGTGTCCACATGGAGGTGTGCACACTGAGCTGTTAGAATGAGTTTATCCCTGTGGAGGTGTGCACACTGAACTGTTAGAATGAGTGTGTCCACATGGAAGTGTGCACACTGAACTGTTAGAATGAGTGTGTCCACGTGGAGGTGTGCACACTAAACTGTTAGAATGAGTGTGTCCACGTGGAGGTGTGCACACTGAACTTTTAGAATGAGTGTGCCCACATGGAGGTGTGCACACTGAACTGTTAGAATGAGTGTGCCCACATGGAGGTGTGCACACTGAACTGTTAGAATGAGTGTGCCCACATGGAGGTTTGCACACTGAACTGTTAGAATGAGTGTGCCCACATGGAGGTGTGAACACTGAACTTTAGAATGAGTATGCCCACATGGCGGTGTGCACACTGAACTGTTAGAATGAGTGTGCTCACATGGAGGTGTGCACACGGAACTGTTAGAATAAGTGTGTCCCTGTGGAGGTGTGCACACTGAACTGTTAGAATGAGTGTGTCCACATGGAGGTGTGCACACTGAACTGTTAGAATGAGTGTGTCCACATGGAGGTGTGCACACTGAACTGTTAGAATGATTGTGTCCACATTGAGGTGTGCACACTGAACTGTTAGAATGTGTCCACATGGAGGTGTGCACACTGAACTGTTAGAATGACTGTGTCCACTTGGAGGTGTGCACACTGAACTGTTAAAATGACTGTGCCAACAAGGAGGTGTCCACACTGAACTGTTAGAATGAGTGTGTCCACATGGAGGTGTGCACACTGAACTGTTAGAATGAGTGTGTCCTAATGGAGGTGTGCACACTGAACTGTTAGAATGATTGTGTCCACATGCAGGTGTGCACACTGAACTGTTAGAATGAGGGTGTCCACATGGAGGTGTGCACACTGAACTGTTAGAATGAGTGTATCCCTGTGGAGGTGTGCACACTGAACTGTTAGAATGAGTGTGCCCTAATGGAGGTGTGCACACTGAACTGTTAGAATGAGTGTGCCCACATGGAGGTGTGCACACTGAACTGTTAGAATGATTGTGTCCACATGCAGGTGTGCACACTGAACTGTTAGAATGAGTGTGTCCACATGGAGGTGTGCACACTTAAATGTTAGAATGAGTGTGTCCCCATGGAGGTGTGCACACTGAACTGTTAGAATGACTGTGTCCACATGGAGGTGTGCACACTGAACTGTTAGAATGAGTGTGTCCCTGTGGAGGTGTGCACACTGAACTGTTAGAATGAGTGTGTCCCTGTGGAGGTGTGCACACTGAACTGTTAGAATGAGTGTGTACACATGGAGGTGTGCAAACTGAACTGTTAGAATGTGTGTGTCCACATGGAGGTGTGCACACTGAACTGTTAGAATGAGTGTGCCCACAAGGAGGTGTGCACACTAAACTGTTAGAATGAGTGTGTCCACATGGAGGTGTGCACACTGAACTCTTAGAATGAGTGTGCCCACATGGAGTTGTGTACACTGAACTGTTAGAATGATTGTGTCCACATGGAGGTGAGCACACTGAACTGTTAGAATGACTGTGTCCACATGGAGGTGTGCACACTGAACTGTTAGAATGAGTGTGTCACTGTGGAGGTGTGCACACTGAACTGTTAGAATGAGTGTGTCCACATGGAGGTGTGCACCCTGAACTGTTAGAATGAGTGTGTCCACATGGCGGTGTGCACAATGAACTTTTAGAATGAGTGTGCCCACATGGAGGTGTGCACACTGAACTGTTAGAATATGTCCACATGGAGGTGTGCACACTGTATTGTTAGAATGAGTGTATCCACATGGAGGTGTGCACACTGAACTGTTAGAATGAGTGTGTCCACATGGAGGTGTGTACACTGAACTGTTAGATTGAGTGTGTCCACATGGAGGTGTGCACACTGAACTGTTAGAATGAGTGTGTCCACATGGAAGTGTGCACACTGAACTGTTAGAATGAGTGTGTCCAAATGGAGGTATGCACACTGAGCTGTTAGAGTGAGTTTATCCCTGTGGAGGTATGCACACTGAACTGTTAGAATGAGTGTGTCCACATGGAAGTGTGCACACTGAACTGTTAGAATGAGTGTGTCCACATGGAGGTGTGCACACTGAACTGTTAGAATGAGTGTGCCCGCATGGAGGTGTGCACACTGAACTGTTAGAATGAGTGTGCCCACATGGAGGTGTGCACACTGAACTGTTAGAATGAGTGTGCCCAGATGGAGGTGTGCACACTGAACTTTAGAATGAGTATGCCCACATGGCGGTGTGCACACTGAACTGTTAGAATGAGTGTGCTCACCTGGAGGTGTGCACACTCTACTGTTAGAATGAGTGTGTCCTTGTGGGGGTGTGCACACTGAACTGTTAGAATGAGTGTGTCCACATGGAGGTGTGCACACTGAACTTTTAGAATGAGTGTGTCCACATTGAAGTGTGCACACTGAATTGTTAGAATGAGTGTGTCCACATGGAGGTGTTTACACTGAACTGTTAGATTGAGTGTGTCCACATGGAGGTGTGCACACTGAGCTGTTAGAATGAGTGTGTCCACATGGATGTGTGCACACTGAACTGTTAGAATGAGTGTGTCCACATGGAGGTGTGCACACTGAACTGTTAGATTGAGTGTGTCCACATGGAGGTGTGGACCCAGAACTGTTAGAATGAGTGTGTCCACATGGAGGTGTGCACACTGAACTGTTAGGATGTGTCCACATGGAGGTGTGCACACTGAACTGTTAGAATGATTATGTCCACATGGAGGTGTGAACACTGAACTATTAGAATTACTGTGTCCCTGTGGAGGTGTGCACACTGAAATGTTAGAATGTGTGTGTCCACATGGAGGTGTGCCCACCGAAGTGTTAGAATTTGTCCACATGGAGGTGTGCACACTGAACTGTTAGAATGAGTGTGCCCACATGGAGGTGTGCACACTGAACTGTTAGAATGACTGTGCCCACATGGAGGTGTGCACACTGAACTGTTAGAATGAGTGTGTCCACAAGGAGGTGTGCACACTGAACTGTTAGAATGAGTGTGTCCCTGTGGCGGTGTGCACACTGAAATGTTAGAATGAGTGTGTTCACATTGAGGTGTGCACACTGAACAGTTAGAATGTGTCCACATGGAGGTGTGCACACTGTATTGTTAGAATGAGTGTGTCCACATAAAGGTTTGCACACTGAACTATTAGAATGAGTGTGTCCACATGGAGGTATGCCCACTGAACTGTTAAAATGAGTGTGTCCACATGGAGGTGTGCACACTGAACTGTTAGAATGAGTGTGTCAACATGGAAGTGTGCACACTGAACTGTTAGAATGAGTGTGCCCAATGGAGTTGTGCACACTGAACTGTTAGAATGAGTGTGTCCACATGGAGGTGTGCACACTGAACTGTTAGAATGAGTGTATCCCTGTGGAAGTGTGCACACTGAACTGTTAAAATGAGTGTGTCCACATGGAGTTATGCACACTGAACTGTTAGAATGTGTCCACATGGAGGTGTGCACACTGAACTGTTAGAATGAGTGTGTCCACATGGAGGTGTGCACAATGAACTTTTAGAATGAGTGTGCCCACATGGAGGTGTGCACACTGAACTGTTAGAATATGTCCACATGGAGGTGTGCACACTGTATTGTTAGAATGAGTGTGTCCACATGGAGGTGTGCACACTGAACTGTTAGAATGAGTGTGTCCACATGGAGGTGTGTACACTGAACTGTTAGATTGAGTGTGTCCACATGGAGGTGTGCACACTGAACTGTTAGAATGAGTGTGTCCACATGGAAGTGTGCACACTGAATTGTTAGAATGAGTGTGTCCACATGGAGGTGTTTACACTGAACTGTTAGATTGAGTGTGTCCACATGGAGGTGTGCACACTGAACTGTTAGAATGAGTGTGTCCACATGGAAGTGTGCACACTGAACTGTTAGAATGAGTGTGCCCACATGGAGGTGTGCACACTGAACTGTTAGAATGAGTGTGTCCACATGGAGGTGTGTACACTGAACTGTTAGAATTAGTGTATCCCTGTGGAGATGTGCACACTGAACTGTTAGAATGAGTGTGTTCACATGGAGGTGTGCACACTGAACTGTTAGAATATGTTCACATGGAGGTGTGCACACTGTATTGTTAGAATGAGTGTGTCCACATGGAGGTGTGCACACTGAACTGATAGAATGAGTGTGTCCCTGGGGAGGTGTCCACACTGAAATGTTAGAATGAGTGTGTCCACTTGGAGGTGTGCACACCGAAGTGTTAGAATTTGTCAACATGGAGGTGTGCACACTGAACTATTTGAATGTGTGTGTCCACATGGAGATGTGCACACTGAACTGTTAGAAGAGTGTGTCCACATGGAGCTGTGCACACTGAACTGTTAGAATGAGTGTGTCCACATGGAGGTGTGAACACTGAACTGTTAGAATGAGTTTATCCCTGTGGATGTGTGCACACTGAACTGTTAGAATGAGTGTATCCCTGTGGAGGTGTGCACACTGAACTGTAAGAATGAGTGTGTCCACATGGAGGTGTGCACACCGAAGTGTTATAATTTGTCCACATGGAGGTGGGCACACTGAACTGTTAGAATGAGTGTGTCCAAATGGAGGTGTGCACACTGAACTGATAGAATGAGTGTGTCCACATGGAGGTGTGCACACTGAACTGTTAGAATGAGTGTGTCCACATGGAGGTGTGCACACTGAACTGTTAGAATGAGTGTGTCCACATGGAGGTGTGCACACTGAACTGTTAGAATGAGTGTGCCCACATGGAGGTGTGCACACTGAACTGTTAGAATGAGTGTGTCCCTGGGAAGGTGTGCACACTGACATGTTAGAATGAGTGTGTCCACATGGAGGTGTGCACACCGAAGTGTTAGAATTTGTCAACATGGAGGTGTGCACTCTGAACTATTTGCATGAGTGTGTCCACATGGAGATGTGCACACTGAACTGTTAGAAGAGTGTGTCCACATGGAGCTGTGCACACTGAACTGTTAGAATGAGTGTGTCCACATGGAGGTTTGCACACTGAACTGTTAGAATGAGTGTATCCACATGGAGGTGTGCACACTGAGCTGTTAGAATGAGTTTATCCCTGTGGAGGTGTGCACACTGAACTGTTAGAATGAGTGTGTCCACATGGAAGTGTGCACACTGAACTGTTAGAATGAGTGTGTCCACATGGAGGTGTGCACACTGAAATGTTAGAATGAGTGTGTCCACATGGAGGTGTGCACAGTGAACTGTTAGAATGAGTGTGTCCACATGGAGGTGTGCACACTGAACTGTTAGAATGAGTGTGCCCACATGGAGGTGTGCACACTGAACTTTAGAATGAGTATGCCCACATGGCGGTGTGCACACTGAACTGTTAGAATGAGTGTGCTCACATGGAGGTGTGCACACTGAACTGTTAGAATGAGTGTGTCCACATGGAGGTGTGCACACTGAACTGTTAGAATGAGTGTGTCCACATGGAGGTGTGAACACTGAACTGTTAGAATGAGTGTGTCCACATGGAGGTGTGCACACTGAACTGTTAGAATGAGTGTGTCCACATTGAGGTGTGCACACTGAACTGTTAGAATGTGTCCACATGGAGGTGTGCACTCTGTATTGTTAGAATGAGTGTGTCCACATGGAGGTTTGCACACTGAACTATTAGAATGAGTGTGTCCACATGGAGGTGTGCCCACTGAACTGTTAAAATGAGTGTGTCCACATGGAGGTGTGCACACTGAACTGTTAGAATGAGTGTGTCAACATGGAAGTGTGCACACTGAACTGTTAGAATGAGTGTGCCCAATGGAGTTGTGCACACTGAACTGTTAGAATGAGTGTGTCCACATGGAGGTGTGCACACTGAGCTGTTAGAATGAGTGTATCCCTGTGGAAGTGTGCACACAGAACTGTTAAAATGAGTGTGTCCACATGGAGGTATGCACACTGAACTGTTAGAATGTGTCCACATGGAGGTGTGCACACTGAACTGTTAGAATATGTCCACATGGAGGTGTGCACACTGTATTGTTAGAATGAGTGTGTCCACATGGAGGTGTGCACACTGAACTGTTAGAATGAGTGTGTCCACATGGAAGTGTGTACACTGAACTGTTAGATTGAGTGTGTCCACATGGAGATGTGCACACTGAACTGTTAGAATGAGTGTGTCCACATGGAAGTGTGCACACTGAATTGTTAGAATGAGTGTGTCCACATGGAGGTGTTTACACTGAACTGTTAGATTGAGTGTGTCCACATGGAGGTGTGCACACTGAACTGTTAGAATGAGTGTGTCCACATGGAAGTGTGCACACTGAACTGTTAGAATGAGTGTGCCCACATGGAGGTGTGCACACTGAACTGTTAGAATGAGTGTGTCCACATGGAGGTGTGTACACTGAACAGTTAGAATTAGTGTATCCCTGTGGAGATGTGCACACTGAACTGTTAGAATGAGTGTGTCCACATGGAGGTTTGGACCCAAAACTGTTAGAATGAGTGTGTCCACATGGAGGTGTGCACACTGAACTGTTAGAATATGTTCACATGGAGGTGTGCACACTGTATTGTTAGAATGAGTGTGTCCACATGGAGGTGTGCACACTGAACTGATAGAATGAGTGTGTCCCTGGGGAGGTGTCCACACTGAAATGTTAGAATGAGTGTGTCCACATGGAGGTGTGCACACCGAAGTGTTAGAATTTGTCAATATGGAGGTGTGCACACTGAACTATTTGAATGTGTGTGTCCACATGGAGATGTGCACACTGAACTGTTAGAAGAGTGTGTCCACATGGAGCTGTGCACACTGAACTGTTAGAATGAGTGTGTCCACATGGAGGTGTGAACACTGAACTGTTAGAATGAGTGTGTCCACATGGAGGTGTGCACACTGAGCTGTTAGAATGAGTTTATCCCTGTGGAGGTGTGCACACTGAACTGTTAGAATGAGTGTATCCCTGTGGAGGTGTGCACACTTAACTGTAAGAATGAGTGTGTCCACATGGAGGTGTGCACTCTGAACTGATAGAATGAGTGTGTCCACATGGAGGTGTGCACACTGAACTGTTAGAATGAGTGTGTCCACATGGAGGTGTGCACACTGAACTGTTAGAATGAGTGTGTCCACATGGAGGTGTGCACAATGAACTGTTAGAATGAGTGTGCCCACATGGAGGTGTGCACTCTGAACTGTTAGAATATGTCCACATGGAGGTGTGCACACTGTATTGTTAGAATGAGTGTGTCCACATGGAGGTGTGCACACTGAACTGTTAGAATGAGTGTGCCCACATGGAGGTGTGCACACTGAACTGTTAGAATGAGTGTGTCCACATGGAGGTGTGCACTCTGAACTGTTAGAATGAGTGTGCCCACTTGGAGGTGTGCACACTCTTCTGTTAGAATGAGTATGCCCACATGGAGGTGTGCACACTGAACTGTTAGAATGAGTGTGCCCACATGGAGGTGTGCACAGTGAACTGTTAGAATGAGTGTGTCCACATGGAGGTGTGCACACTTAAATATTAGAATGAGTGTGTCCCCATGGAGGTGTGCACACTGAACTGTTAGAATGACTGTGTCCACATGGAGGTGTGCACACTGAACTGTTAGAATGACTGTGACCACATGGAGGTGTGCACACTGAACTGTTAGAATGAGTGTGTCCCTGTGGAGGTGTGCACACTGAACTGTTAGAATGAGTGTGTACACATGGAGGTGTGCACACTGAACTGTTAGAATGTGTGTGTCCACATGGAGGTGTGCGCACTGAACTGTTAGAATGAGTGTGCCCACATGGAGGTGTGCACACTAAACTGTTAGAATGAGTGTGTCCCCATGGAGGTGTGCACACTGAACTCTTAGAATGAGTGTGCCCACATGGAGTTGTGTACACTGAACTGTTAGAATGATTGTGTCCACTTGGAGGTGAGCACACTGAACTGTTAGAATGACTGTGTCCACATGGAGGTGTGCACACTGAACTGTTAGAATGAGTGTGTCACTGTGGAGGTGTGCACACTGAACTGTTAGAATGAGTGTGTCCACATGGAGGTGTGCACACTGAACTGTTAGAATGAGTGTGTCCACATGGAGGTGTGCACAATGAACTTTTAGAATGAGTGTGCCCACATGGAGGTGTGCACACTGAACTGTTAGAATATGTCCACATGGAGGTGTGCACAATGTATTGTTAGAATGAGTGTATCCACATGGAGGTGTGCACACTGAACTGTTAGAATGAGTGTGTCCACATGGAGGTGTGTACACTGAACTGTTAGATTGAGTGTGTCCACATGGAGGTGTGCACACTGAACTGTTAGAATGAGTGTGTCCACATGGAAGTGTGCACACTGAACTGTTAGAATGTTAGAATGAGTGTGTCCAAATGGAGGTGTGCACACTGAACTGTTAGAATGAGTGTGTCCTTGTGGAGGTGTGCACACTGAACTGTTAGAATGAGTGTGTCCACATGGAGGTGTGCACACTGAACTTTTAGAATGAGTGTGTCCACATGGAAGTGTGCACACTGAATTGTTAGAATGAGTGTGTCCACATGGAGGTGTTTACACTGAACTGTTAGATTGAGTGTGTCCACATGGAGGTGTGCACACTGAGCTGTTAGAATGAGTGTGTCCACATGGAAGTGTGCACACTGAACTGTTAGAATGAGTGTGCCCACATGGAGGTGTGCACACTGAACTGTTAGAATGAGTGTATCCACATGGAGGTGTGCACACTGAACTGTTAGTATTAGTGTATCCCTGTGGAGATGTGCACACTGAACTGTTAGAATGAGTGTGTCCACATGGAGGTGTGGACCCAGAACTGTTAGAATGAGTGTGTCCACATGGAGGTGTGCACACTGAACTGTTAGAATATGTCCACATGGAGGTGTGCACACTGTATTGTTAGAATGAGTGTGCCCACATGGAGGTGTGCACACTGAACTGTTAGAATGAGTGTGTCCACATGGAGGTGTGCACACTGAACTGTTAGAATGAGTGTGTCCACATGGAGGTGTGCACACTGAACTGTTAGAATGAGTGTGTCCACATGGAAGTGTGCACACTGAACTGTTAGAATGAGTGTGCCCACATGGAGTTGTGCACACTGAACTGTTAGAATGAGTGTGTCCACATGGAGGTGTGCACACTGAACTGTTAGAATGAGTGTATCCCTGTGGAAGTGTGCACACTGAACTGTTAAATGAGTGTGTCCACATGGAGGTATGCACACTGAACTGTTAGAATGTGTCCACATGGAGGTGTGCACACTGAACTGTTAGAATGAGTGTGTCCACATGGAGGTGTGCACACTGAACTGTTAGAATGAATGTGTCCACATGGAGGTGTGCACAATGAACTTTTAGAATGAGTGTGCCCACATGGAGGTGTGCACACTGAACTGTTAGAATATGTCCACATGGAGGTGTGCACACTGTATTGTTAGAATGAGTGTATCCACATGGAGGTGTGCACACTGAACTGTTAGAATGAGTGTGTCCACATGGAGGTGTGTACACTGAACTGTTAGATTGAGTGTGTCCACATGGAGGTGTGCACACTGAACTGTTAGAATGAATGTGTCCACATGGAGGTGTGCACACTGAATTGTTAGAATGAGTGTGTCCACATGGAGGTGTTTACACTGAACTGTTAGATTGAGTGTGTCCACATGGAGGTGTGCACACTGAACTGTTAGAATGAGTGTGTCCACATGGAAGTGTGCACACTGAACTGTTAGAATGAGTGTGTCCACATGGAGGTTTGGACCCAAAACTGTTAGAATGAGTGTGTCCACATGGAGGTGTGCACACTGAACTGTTAGAATATGTCCACATGGAGGTGTACACACTGTATTGTTAGAATGAGTGTGTCCACATGGAGGTGTGAACACTGAACTGTTAGAATGAGTGTATCCCTGTGGAGGTGTGAACACTGAACTGTTAGAATGAGTGTATCCCTGTGGAGGTGTGCACACTGAACTGTTAGAATGAGTGTGTCCACATGGAGGTGTGCACACCGAAGTGTTAGAATTTTTCCACATGTAGGTGTGCACAGTGAACTGTTAGAATGAGTGTGTCCACATGGAGGTGTGCACACTGAACTGATAGAATGAGTGTGTCCACATGGAGGTGTGCACACTGAACTGTTAGAATGAGTGTGTCCACATGGAGGTGTGCACACTGAACTGTTAGAATGAGCGTGTCCACATGGAGGTGTGCACACTGAACTGTTAGAATGAGTGTGCCCACATGGAGGTGTGCACACTGAACTGTTAGAATGAGTGTGTCCCTGGGGAGGTGTGCACACTGAAATGTTAGAATGAGTGTGTCCACATGGAGGTGTGCACACCGAAGTGTTAGAATTTGTCAACATGGAGGTGTGCACACTGAATTATTTGAATGAGTGTGTCCACATGGGGATGTGCACACTGAACTGTTAGAAGAGTGTGTCCACATGGAGCTGTGCACACTGAACTGTTAGAATGAGTGTGTCCACATGGAGGTGTGCACACTGAACTGTTAGAATGAGTGTGTCCACATGGAGGTGTGCACACTGAGCTGTTAGAATGAGTTTATCCCTGTGGAGGTGTGCACACTGAACTGTTAGAATGAGTGTGTCCACATGGAAATGTGCACACTGAACTGTTAGAATGAGTGTGTCCACGTGGAGGTGTGCACACTAAACTGTTAGAATGAGTGTGTCCACATGGAGTTGTGCACACTGAACTGTTAGAATGAGTGTGTCCACATTGAGGTGTGCACACTGAACTGTTAGAATGTGTCCACATGGAGGTGTGCACACTGAACTGTTAGAATAACTGTGTCCACTTGGAGGTGTGCACACTGAACTGTTAAAATGACTGTGCCAACAAGGAGGTGTCCACACTGAACTGTTAGAATGAGTGTGTCCACATGGAGGTGTGCACACTGAACTGTTAGAATGAGTGTGTCCTAATGGAGGTGTGCACACTGAACTGTTAGAATGATTGGGTCCACATGCAGGTGTGCACACTGAACTGTTAGAATGAGGGTGTCCACATGGAGGTGTGCACACTGAACTGTTAGAATGAGTGTATCCCTGTGGAGGTGTGCACACTGAACTGTTAGAATGAGTGTGCCCTAATGGAGGTGTGCACACTGAACTGTTAGAATGAGTGTGCCCACATGGAGGTGTGCACACTGAACTGTTAGAATGATTGTGTCCACATGCAGGTGTGCACACTGAACTGTTAGAATGAGTGTGTCCACTTGGAGGTGTGCACACTTAAATGTTAGAATGAGTGTGTCCCCATGGAGGTGTGCACACTGAACTGTTAGAATGACTGTGTCCACATGGAGGTGTGCACACTGAACTGTTAGAATGAGTGTGTCCCTGTGGAGGTGTGCACACTGAACTGTTAGAATGAGTGTGTCCCTGTGGAGGTGTGCACACTGAACTGTTAGAATGAGTGTGTACACATGGAGGTGTGCACACTGAACTGTTAGAATGTGTGTGTCCCCATGGAGGTGTGCACACTGAACTGTTAGAATGAGTGTGCCCACAAGGAGGTGTGCACACTAAACTGTTAGAATGAGTGTGTCCACATGGAGGTGTGCACACTGAACTCTTAGAATGAGTGTGCCCACATGGAGTTGTGTACACTGAACTGTTAGAATGATTGTGTCCACATGGAGGTGAGCACACTGAACTGTTAGAATGACTGTGTCCACATGGAGGTGTGCACACTGAACTGTTAGAATGAGTGTGTCACTGTGGAGGTGTGCACACTGAACTGTTAGAATGAGTGTGTCCACATGGAGGTGTGCACACTGAACTGTTAGAATGAGTGTGTCCACATGGCGGTGTGCACAATGAACTTTTAGAATGAGTGTGCCCACATGGAGGTGTGCACACTGAACTGTTAGAATATGTCCACATGGAGGTGTGCACACTGTATTGTTAGAATGAGTGTATCCACATGGAGGTGTGCACACTGAACTGTTAGAATGAGTGTGTCCACATGGAGGTGTGTACACTGAACTGTTAGATTGAGTGTGTCCACAGGGAGGTGTGCACACTGAACTGTTAGAATGAGTGTGTCCACATGGAAGTGTGCACACTGAACTGTTAGAATGAGTGTGTCCAAATGGAGGTATGCACACTGAGCTGTTAGAGTGAGTTTATCCCTGTGGAGGTATGCACACTGAACTGTTAGAATGAGTGTGTCCACATGGAAGTGTGCACACTGAACTGTTAGAATGAGTGTGTCCACATGGAGGTGTGCACACTGAACTGTTAGAATGAGTGTGCCCGCATGGAGGTGTGCACACTGAACTGTTAGAATGAGTGTGCCCACATGGAGGTGTGCACACTGAACTGTTAGAATGAGTGTGCCCAGATGGAGGTGTGCACACTGAACTTTAGAATGAGTATGCCCACATGGCGGTGTGCACACTGAACTGTTAGAATGAGTGTGCTCACATGGAGGTGTGCACACTCTACTGTTAGAATGAGTGTGTCCTTGTGGGTTGTGCACACTGAACTGTTAGAATGAGTGTGTCCACATGGAGGTGTGCACACTGAACTTTTAGAATGAGTGTGTCCACATGGAAGTGTGCACACTGAATTGTTAGTATGAGTGTGTCCACATGGAGGTGTTTACACTGAACTGTTAGATTGAGTGTGTCCACATGGAGGTGTGCACACTGAGCTGTTAGAATGAGTGTGTCCACATGGAAGTGTGCACACTGAACTGTTAGAATGAGTGTGTCCACATGGAGGTGTGCACACTGAACTGTTAGATTGAGTGTGTCCACATGGAGGTGTGGACCCAGAACTGTTAGAATGAGTGTGTCCACATGGAGGTGTGCACACTGAACTGTTAGGATGTGTCCACATGGAGGTGTGCACACTGAACTGTTAGAATGATTATGTCCACATGGAGGTGTGAACACTGAACTATTAGAATAACTGTGTCCCTGTGGAGGTGTGCACACTGAAATGTTAGAATGTGTGTGTCCACATGGAGGTGTGCACACCGAAGTGTTAGAATTTGTCCACATGGAGGTGTGCACACTGAACTGTTAGAATGAGTGTGCCCACATGGAGGTGTGCACACTGAACTGTTAGAATGACTGTGCCCACATGGAGGTGTGCACACTGAACTGTTAGAATGAGTGTGTCCACAAGGAGGTGTGCACACTGAACTGTTAGAATGAGTGTGTCCCTGTGGAGGTGTGCACACTGAACTGTTAGAATGAGTGTGTCCACATGGAGGTTTGGACCCAAAACTGTTAGAATGAGTGTGTCCACATGGATGTGTGCACACTGAACTGTTAGAATATGTTCACATGGAGGTGTGCACACTGTATTGTTAGAATGAGTGTGTCCACATGGAGGTGTGCACACTGAACTGTTAGAATGAGTGTGTCCCTGGGGAGGTGTCCACACTGAAATGTTAGAATGAGTGTGTCCACATGGAGGTGTGCACACCGAAGTGTTAGAATTTGTCAACATGGAGGTGTGCACACTGAACTATTTGAATGTGTGTGTCCACATGGAGATGTGCACACTGAACTGTTAGAAGAGTGTGTCCACATGGAGCTGTGCACACTGAACTGTTAGAATGAGTGTGTCCACATGGAGGTGTGCACACTGAACTGTTAGAATGAGTGTGCCCACATGGAGGTGTGCACAGTGAACTGTTAGAATGAGTGTGTCCATATGGAGGTGTGCACACTTAAATGTTAGAATGAGTGTGTCCCCATGGAGGTGTGCACACTGAACTGTTAGAATGACTGTGTCCACATGGAGGTGTGCACACTGAACTGTTAGAATGACTGTGACCACATGGAGGTGTGCACACTGAACTGTTAGAATGAGTGTGTCCCTGTGGAGGTGTGCACACTGAACTCTTAGAATGAGTGTGTACACATGGAGGTGTGCACACTGAACTGTTAGAATGATTGTGCGCACATGGAGGTGTGCACACTGAACTGTTAGAATGAGTGTGTCCACATGGAGGTGTGCACACTGAACTGTTACAATGAGTGTATCCCTGTGGCGGTGTGCACACTGAACTGTTAGAATGAGTGTGCCCACGTGGAGGTGTGCACACTGAACTGTTAGAATGAGTGTGTCCACATGGAGGTGTGCACACTGAACTGTTAGAATCAGTGTGTCCACATGGAGGTGTGCACTCTGAACTGTTAGAATGAGTGTGCCCACTTGGAGGTGTGCACACTCTTCTGTTAGAATGAGTATGCCCACATGGAGGTGTGCACACTGAACTGTTAGAATGAGTGTGCCCACATGGAGGTGTGCACAGTGAACTGTTAGAATGAGTGTGTCCACATGGAGGTGTGCACACTTAAATGTTAGAATGAGTGTGTCCCCATGGAGGTGTGCACACTGAACTGTTAGAATGACTGTGTCCACATGGAGGTGTGCACACTGAACTGTTAGAATGACTGTGACCACATGGAGGTGTGCTCACTGAACTGTTAGAATGAGTGTGTCCCTGTGGAGGTGTGCACACTGAACTGTTAGAATGAGTGTGTACACATGGAGGTGTGCACACTGAACTGTTAGAATGTGTGTGTCCACATGGAGGTGTGCACACTGAACTGTTAGAATGAGTGTGCCCACATGGAGGTGTGCACACTAAACTGTTAGAATGAGTGTGTCAACATGGAGGTGTGCACACTGAACTCTTAGAATGAGTGTGCCCACATGGAGTTGTGTACACTGAACTGTTAGAATGATTGTGTCCACATGGAGGTGTGCACACTGAACTGTTAGAATGAGTGTGTCACTGTGGAGGTGTGCACACTGAACTCTTAGAATGAGTGTGTCCACATGGAGGTGTGCACACTGAACTGTTAGAATGAGTGTGTCCACATGGAGGTGTGCACAATGAACTTTTAGAATGAGTGTGCCCACATGGAGGTGTGCACACTGAACTGTTAGAATATGTCCACATGGAGGTGTGCACAATGTATTGTTAGAATGAGTGTATCCACATGGAGGTGTGCACACTGAACTGTTAGAATGAGTGTGTCCACATGGAGGTGTACACTGAACTGTTAGATTGAGTGTGTCCACATGGAGGTGTGCACACTGAACTGTTAGAAAGAGTGTGTCCACATGGAAGTGTGCACACTGAGCTGTTAGAATGTTAGAATGAGTGTGTCCAAATGGAGGTGTGCACACTGAGCTGTTAGAATGAGTTTATCCCTGTGGAGGTATGCACACTGAACTGTTAGAATGAGTGTGTCCACATGGAAGTGTGCACACTGAACTGTTAGAATGAGTGTGTCCACATGGAGGTGTGCACACTGAACTGTTTGAATGAGTGTGCCCGCATGGAGGTGTGCACACTGAACTGTTAGAATGAGTGTGCCCACATGGAGGTGTGCACACTGAACTGTTAGAATGAGTGTGCCCACATGGAGGTGTGCACACTTAACTGTTAGAATGAGTGTGTCCACATGGAGGTGTGCACACTGAACTGTTAGAATGAGTGTGTCCACATGGAAGTGTGCACACTGAACTGTTAGAATGAGTGTGCCCACATGGAGTTGTGCACACTGAACTGTTAGAATGAGTGTGTCCACATGGAGGTGTGCACACTGAACTGTTAGAATGAGTGTATCCCTGTGGAGGTGTGCACACTGAACTGTTAAATGAGTGTGTCCACATGGAGGTGTGCACACTGAACTGTTAGAATGAGTGTGTCCACATGGAGGTGTGCACACTGAACTGTTAGAATGAATGTGTCCACATGGAGGTGTGCACAATGAACTTTTAGAATGAGTGTGCCCACATGGAGGTGTGCACACTGAACTGTTAGAATATGTCCACATGGAGGTGTGCACACTGTATTGTTAGAATGAGTGTATCCACATGGAGGTGTGCACACTGAACTGTTAGAATGAGTGTGTCCACATGGAGGTGTGTACACTGAACTGTTAGATTGAGTGTGTCCACATGGAGGTGTGCACACTGAACTGTTAGAATGAATGTGTCCACATGGAGGTGTGCATACTGAATTGTTAGAATGAGTGTGTCCACCTGGAGGTGTTTACACTGAACTGTTAGATTGAGTGTGTCCACATGGAGATCTGCACACTGAACTGTTAGAAGAGTGTGTCCACATGGAGCTGTGTACACTGAACTGTTAGAATGAGTGTGTCCACATGGAGGTGTGTACACTGTATTGTTAGAATGAGTGTGTCCACATGGAGGTGTGCACACTGTATTGTTAGAATGAGTGTATCCCTGTGGAGGTGTGCACACTGAACTGTTAGAATGAGTGTATCCCTGTTGAGGTGTGCACACTGAACTGTAAGAATGAGTGTGTCCACATGGAGGTGTGAACACCGAAGTGTTAGAATTTGTCCACATGGAGGTGTGCACACTGAACTGTTAGAATGAGTGTGTCCACATGGAGGTGTGCACACTGAACTGATAGAATGAGTGTGCCCACATGGAGGTGTGCACACTGAACTGTTAGAATGAGTGTGTCCCTGGGAAGGTGTGCACACTGAAATGTTAGAATGAGTGTGTCCACATGGAGGTGTGCACACCGAAGTGTTAGAATTTGTCAACATGGAGGTGTGCACTCTGAACTATTTGAATGAGTGTGTCCACATGGAGATGTGCACACTGAACTGTTAGAAGAGTGTGTCCACATGGAGCTGTGCACACTGAACTGTTAGAATGAGTGTGTCCACATGGAGGTGTGCACACTGAACTGTTAGAATGAGTGTATCCACATGGAGGTGCGGACACTGAGCTGTTAGAATGAGTTTATCCCTGTGGAGGTGTGCACACTGAACTGTTAGAATGAGTGTGTCCACATGGAGGTGTGCACACTGAAATGTTAGAATGAGTGTGCCCACATGGAGGAGTGCACACTGAACTTTAGAATGAGTATGCCCACATGGCAGTGTGCACAATGAACTGTTAGAATGAGTGTGCTCACATGGAGGTGTGCACACTGAACTGTTAGAATGAGTGTGTCCCTGTGGAGGTGTGCACACTGAACTGTTAGAATGAGTGTGTCCACATGGAGGTGTGCACACTGAACTGTTAGAATGAGTGTGTCCACATGGAGGTGTGCACACTGAACTGTTAGAATGAGTGTGTCCACATTGAGGTGTGCACACTGAACTGTTAGAATGTGTCCACATGGAGGTGTGCACACTGTATTGTTAGAATGAGTGTGTCCACATGGAGGTTTGCACACTGAACTATTAGAATGAGTGTGTCCACATGGAGGTGTGCCCACTGAACTGTTAAAATGAGTGTGTCCACATGGAGGTGTGCACACTGAACTGTTAGAATGAGTGTGTCCACATGGAAGTGTGCACACTGAACTGTTAGAATGAGTGTGCCCACATGGAGTTGTGCACACTGAACTGTTAGAATGAGTGTGTCCACATGGAGGTGTGCACACTGAACTGTTAGAATGAGTGTATCCCTGTGGAAGTGTGCACACTGAACTGTTAAAATGAGTGTGTCCACATGGAGGTATGCACACTGAACTGTTAGAATGAGTGTGTCCACATGGAGGTGTGCACACTGAACTGTTAGAATGAGTGTGTCCACATGGAAGTGTGCACACTGAATTGTTAGAATGAGTGTGTCCACATGGAGGTGTTTACACTGAACTGTTAGATTGAGTGTGTCCACATGGAGGTGTGCACACTGAACTGTTAGAATGAGTGTGTCCACATGGAAGTGTGCACACTGAACTGTTAGAATGAGTGTGCCCACATGGAGGTGTGCACACTGAACTGTTAGAATGAGTGTGTGCACATGGAGGTGTGTACACTGAACTGTTAGAATTAGTGTATCCCTGTGGAGATGTGCACACTGAACTGTTAGAATGAGTGTGTCCACATGGAGTTTGGACCCAAAACTGTTAGAATGAGTGTGTCCACATGGAGGTGTGCACACTGAACTGTTAGAATATGTTCACATGGAGGTGTGCACACTGTATTGTTAGAATGAGTGTGTCCACATGGAGGTGTGCACACTGAACTTTTAGAATGAGTGTGTCCCTGGGGAGGTGTCCACACTGAAATGTTAGAATGAGTGTGTCCACATGGAGGTGTGCACACCGAAGTGTTAGAATTTGTCAACATGGAGGTGTGCACACTGAACTGTTAGAATGAGTGTGCCCACATGGAGGTGTGCACACTGAACTATTTGAATGAGTGTGTCCACATGGAGATCTGCACACTGAACTGTTAGAAGAGTGTGTCCACTTGGAGCTGTGCACACTGAACTGTTAGAATGAGTGTGTCCACATGGAGGTGTGAACACTGAACTGTTAGAATGAGTGTGTCCACATGGAGGTGTGCACACTGAGCTGTTAGAATGAGTTTATCCCTGTGGAGTTGTGCACACTGAACTGTTAGAATGAGTGTGTCCACATGGAAGTGTGCACACTGAACTGTTAGAATGAGTGTGCCCACATGGAGGTGTGCACAGTGAACTGTTAGAATGAGTGTGTCCATATGGAGGTGTGCACACTTAAATGTTAGAATGAGTGTGTCCCCATGGAGGTGTGCACACTGAACTGTTAGAATGACTGTGTCCACATGGAGGTGTGCACACTGAACTGTTAGAATGACTGTGACCACATGGAGGTGTGCACACTGAACTGTTAGAATGAGTGTGTCCCTGTGGAGGTGTGCACACTGAAATGTTAGAATGAGTGTGTACACATGGAGGTGTGCACACTGAACTGTTAGAATGATTGTGCCCACATGGAGGTGTGCACACTGAACTGTTCGAATGAGTGTGTCCACATGGAGGTGTGCACACTGAACTGTTACAATGAGTGTATCCCTGTGGAGGTGTGCACACTGAACTGTTAGAATGAGTGTGCCCACAAGGAGGTGTGCACACTGAACTGTTAGAATGAGTGTGTCCACATGGAGGTGTGCACACTGAACTGTTAGAATGAGTGTGTCCACATGGAGGTGTGCACTCTGAACTGTTAGAATGAGTGTGCCCACTTGGAGGTGTGCACACTCTTCTGTTAGAATGAGTATGCCCACATGGAGGTGTGCACACTGAACTGTTAGAATGAGTGTGCCCACATGGAGGTGTGCACAGTGAACTGTTAGATTGAGTGTGTCCACATGGAGGTGTGCACACTTAAATGTTAGAATGAGTGTGTCCCCATGGAGGTGTGCACACTGAATTGTTAGAATGACTGTGTCCACATGGAGGTGTGCACACTGAACTGTTAGAATGACTGTGACCACATGGAGGTGTGCACACTGAACTGTTAGAATGAGTGTGTCCCTGTGGAGGTGTGCACACTGAACTGTTAGAATGAGTGTGTACACATGGAGGTGTGCACACTGAACTGTTAGAATGTGTGTGTCCACATGGAGGTGTGCACACTGAACTGTTAGAATGAGTGTGCCCACATGGAGGTGTGCACACTAAACTGTTAGAATGAGTGAGTCCACATGGAGGTGTGAACACTGAACTCTTAGAATGAGTGTGCCCACATGGAGTTGTGTACACTGAACTGTTAGAATGATTGTGTCCACATGGAGGTGAGCACACTGAACTGTTAGAATGACTGTGTCCACATGGAGGTGTGCACACTGAACTGTTAGAATGAGTGTGTCACTGTGGAGGTGTGCACACTGAACTGTTAGAATGAGTGTGTCCACATGGAGGTGTGCACACTGAACTGTTAGAATGAGTGTGTCCACATGGAGGTGTGCACAATGAACTGTTAGAATGAGTGTGCCCACATGGAGGTGTGCACACTGAACTGTTAGAATATGTCCACATGGAGGTGTGCACAATGTATTGTTAGAATGAGTGTATCCACATGGAGGTGTGCACTCTGAACTGTTAGAATGAGTGTGTCCACATGGAGGTGTGTACACTGAACTGTTAGATTGAGTGTGTCCACATGGAGGTGTGCACACTGAACTGTTAGAATGAGTGTGTCCACATGGAAGTGTGCACACTGAACTGTTAGAATGAGTGTGTCCAAATGGAGGTGTGCACAATGAGCTGTTAGAATGAATTTATCCCTGTGGAGGTATGCACACTGAACTGTTAGAATGAGTGTGTCCACATGGAAGTGTGCACACTGAACTGTTAGAATGAGTGTGTCCACATGGAGGTGTGCACAATGAACTGTTAGAATGAGTGTGCCCGCATGGAGGTGTGAACACTGAACTGTTAGAATGAGTGTGCCCACATGGAGGTGTGCACACTGAACTGTTAGAATGAGTGTGCCCACATGGAGGTGTGCACACTGAACTTTAGAATGAGTATGCCCACATGGCGGTGTGCACACTGAACTGTTAGAATGAGTGTGCTCACATGGAGGTGTGCACACTCTACTGATAGAATGAGTGTGTCCTTGTGGAGGTGTGCACACTGAACTGTTAGAATGAGTGTGTCCACATGGAGGTGTGCACACTGAACTGTTAGAATGAGTGTGTCCACATGGAAGTGTGCACACTGAATTGTTAGAATGAGTGTGTCCACATGGAGGTGTTTACACTGAACTGTTAGATTGAGTGTGTCCACATGCAGGTGTGCACACTGAGCTGTTAGAATGAGTGTGTCCACATGGAAGTGTGCACACTGAACTGTTAGAATGAGTGTGCCCACATGGAGGTGTGCACACTGAACTGTTAGAATGAGTGTGTCCACATGGAGGTGTGCACACTGTATTGTTAGAATGAGTGTGTCCACATGGAGGTGTGCACACTGAACTGTTAGATTGAGTGTGTCCACATGGAGGTGTGGACCCAGAACTGTTAGAATGAGTGTGTCCACATGGAGGTGTGCACACTGAACTGTTAGGATGTGTCCACATGGAGGTGTGCACACTGAACTGTTAGAATGATTATGTCCACATGGAGGTGTGAACACTGAACTATTAGAATTACTGTGTCCCTGTGGAGGTGTGCACACTGAAATGTTAGAATGTGTGTGTCCACATGGAGATGTGCACACCGAAGTGTTAGAATTTGTCCACATGGAGGTGTGCACACTGAACTGTTAGAATGAGTGTGTCCACAAGGAGGTGTGCACACTGAACTGTTAGAATGAGTGTGTCCCTGTGGAGGTGTGCACACTGAAATGTTAGAATGAGTGTGTCCACATGGAGGTGTGCACACTGAACTGTAAGAATGAGTGTGTCCCTGTGGAGGTGTGCACACTGAACTGTTAGAATGAGTGAGCCCACATGGAGGTGGGCACACTGAACTGTTAGAATGAGTGTGCCCACATGGAGGTGTGCACACTGAACTGTTAGAATGAGTGTTTCCACATGTAGGTGTGCACACTGAACTGTTAGAATGAGTGTGTACACATGGAGGTGTGCACACTGAAATGTTACAATGAGTGTATCCCTGTGGAGCTGTGCACACTGAACTGTTAGAATGAGTGTGCCCACATGGAGGTGTTCACACTGAACTGTTAGAATGAGTGTGTCCACATGGAGGTGTGCACACTGAACTGTTAGAATGGGTGTGTCCACATGGAGGTGTGCACACAGAACTGTTATAATGAGTGTGCCCACTTGGAGGTGGGCACACTCTTCTGTTAGAATGAGTATGCCCACATGGAGGTGTGCACACTGAACTGTTAGAATGAGTGTGCCCACATGGAGGTGTGCACACTGAACTGTTAGAATGAATGTGTCCACATGGAGGTGTGCACACTGAACTGTTAGAATGAGTGTGTCCACATGGAGGTGTGCACACTGAACTGTTCGAATGAGTGTGTCCACATGGAGGTGTGCACACTGAACTGTTACAATGAGTGTATCCCTGTGGAGCTGTGCACACTGAACTGTTAGAATGAGTGTGTCAACATGGAGTTGTGCACACTGAACTGTTAGAATGAGTGTGTCCACATGGAGTTATGCACACTGAACTGTTAGAATGAGTGTGTCCACATGGAGGTGTGAACACTGAACTGTTAGAATGAGTGTGCCCACTTGGAGGTGTGCACACTCTTCTGTTAGAATGAGTATGCCCACATGGAGGTGTGCACACTGAACTGTTAGAATGAGTGTGCCCACATGGAGGGGTGAACACTGAACTGTTAGAATGAGTGTGTACACATGGAGGTATGCACACTGAACTGTTAGAATGAGTGTGTCCACATGGAGGTGTGCACACTGAACTGTTAGAATGACTGTGTCCACATGGAGGTGTGCACACTGAACTTTAGAATGACTGCGACCACATGGAGGTGTGCACACTGAACTGTTAGAATGAGTGTGCCCACACGGAGGTGTGCACACTGAACTGTTAGAATATGTCCACATGGAGGTGTGTACACTGTATTGTTAGAATGAGTGTGTCCACATGGAGGTGTGCACACTGTATTGTTAGAATGAGTGTATCCCTGTGGAGGTGTGCACACTGAACTGTTAGAATGAGTGTATCCCTGTGGAGGTGTGCACACTGAACTGTAAGAATGAGTGTGTCCACATGGAGGTGTGCACACCGAAGTGTTAGAATTTGTCCACATGGAGGTGTGCACACTGAACTGTTAGAATGAGTGTGTCCACATGGAGGTGTCCACACTGAACTGATAGAATGAGTGTGCCCACATGGAGGTGTGCACACTGAACTGTTAGAATGAGTGTGTCCCTGGGAAGGTGTGCACACTGAAATGTTAGAATGAGTGTGTCCACATGGAGGTGTGCACACCGAAGTGTTACAATTTGTCAACATGGAGGTGTGCACTCTGAACTATTTGAATGAGTGTGTCCACATGGAGATGTGCACACTGAACTGTTAGAAGAGTATGTCCACATGGAGCTGTGCACACTGAACTGTTAGAATGAGTGTATCCACATGGAGGTGTGCACACTGAGCTGTTAGAATGAGTTTATCCCTGTGGAGGTGTGCACACTGAACTGTTAGAATGAGTGTGTCCACATGGAGGTGTGCACACTGAAATGTTAGAATGAGTGTGCCCACATGGAGGTGTGCACACTGAACTTTAGAATGAGTATGCCCACATGGCAGTGTGCACAATGAACTGTTAGAATGAGTGTGCTCACATGGAGGTGTGCACACTGAACTGTTAGAATGAGTGTGTCCCTGTGGAGGTGTGCACACTGAACTGTTAGAATGAGTGTGTCCACATGGAGGTGTGCACACTGAACTGTTAGAATGAGTGTGTCCACATGGAGGTGTGCACACTGAACTGTTAGAATGAGTGTGTCCACATTGAGGTGTGCACACGGAACTGTTAGAATGTGTCCACATGGAGGTGTGCACACTGTATTGTTAGAATGAGTGTGTCCACATGGAGGTGTGCACACTGAACTTTTAGAATGAGTGTGTCCCTGGGGAGGTGTCCACACTGAACTGTTAGAATGAGTGTGTCCACATGGAGGTGTGCACACCGAAGTGTTAGAATTTGTCAACATGGAGGTGTGCACACTGTATTGTTAGAATGAGTGTATCCACATGGAGGTGTGCACACTGAACTGTTAGAATGAGTGTGTCCACATGGAGGTGTGTACACTGAATTGTTAGATTGAGTGTGTCCACATGGAGGTGTGCACACTGAACTGTTAGAATGAGTGTGTCCACATGGAAGTGTGCACACTGAACTGTTAGAATGAGTGTGTCCAAATGGAGGTATGCACACTGAGCTGTTAGAGTGAGTTTATCCCTGTGGAGGTATGCACACTGAACTGTTAGAATGAGTGTGTCCACATGGAAGTGTGCACACTGAACTGTTAGAATGAGTGTGTCCACATGGAGGTGTGCACACTGAACTGTTAGAATGAGTGTGCCCGCATGGAGGTGTGCACACTGAACTGTTAGAATGAGTGTGCCCACATGGAGGTGTGCACACTGAACTGTTAGAATGAGTGTGCCCAGATGGAGGTGTGCACACTGAACTTTAGAATGAGTATGCCCACATGGCGGTGTGCACACTGAACTGTTAGAATGAGTGTGCTCACATGGAGGTGTGCACACTCTACTGTTAGAATGAGTGTGTTCTTGTGGGGGTGTGCACACTGAACTGTTAGAATGAGTGTGTCCACATGGAGGTGTGCACACTGAACTTTTAGAATGAGTGTGTCCACATGGAAGTGTGCACACTGAATTGTTAGAATGAGTGTGTCCACATGGAGGTGTTTACACTGAACTGTTAGATTGAGTGTGTCCACATGGAGATGTGCACACTGAGCTGTTAGAATGAGTGTGTCCACATGGAAGTGTGCACACTGAACTGTTAGAATGAGTGTGTCCACATGGAGGTGTGCACACTGAACTGTTAGATTGAGTGTGTCCACATGGAGGTGTGGACCCAGAACTGTTAGAATGAGTGTGTCCACATGGAGGTGTGCACACTGAACTGTTAGGATGTGTCCACATGGAGGTGTGCACACTGAACTGTTAGAATGATTATGTCCACATGGAGGTGTGAACACTGAACTATTAGAATTACTGTGTCCCTGTGGATGTGTGCACACTGAAATGTTAGAATGTGTGTGTCCACATGGAGGTGTGCACACCGAAGTGTTAGAATTTGTCCACATGGAGGTGTGCACACTGAACTGTTAGAATGAGTGTGCCCACATGGAGGTGTGCACACTGAACTGTTAGAATGACTGTGCCCACATGGATGTGTGCACACTGAACTGTTAGAATGAGTGTGTCCACAAGGAGGTGTGCACACTGAACTGTTAGAATGAGTGTGTCCCTGTGGAGGTGTGCACACTGAACTGTTAGAATGAGTGTGCCCACATGGAGGTGTGCACACTGAACTGTTAGAATGAGTGTGTCCACATGTAGGTGTGCACACTGAACTGTTAGAATGAGTGTGTCCACATGTAGGTGTGCACACTGAACTGTTAGAATGAGTGTGTCCACATGGAGGTGTGCACACTGAAATGTTACAATGAGTGTATCCCTGTGGAGGTGTGCACACTGAACTGTTAGAATGAGTGTGCCCACATGGAGGTGTGCACACTGAACTGTTAGAATGAGTGTGTCCACATGGAGGTGTGCACACTGAACTGTTAGAATGGGTGTGTCCACATGGAGGTGTGCACACAGAACTGTTAGAATGAGTGTGCCCACATGGAGGTGGGCACACTCTTCTGTTAGAATGAGTATGCCCACATGGAGGTGTGCACACTGAACTGTTAGAATGAGTGTGCCCACATGGAGTTGTGCACACTGAACTGTTAGAATGAGTGTTTCCACATGGAGGTGTGCACACTTAACTGTTAGAATGAGTGTGTCCACATGGAGGTGTGCACACTGAACTGTTCGAATGAGTGTGTCCACATGGAGGTGTGCACACTGAACTGTTACAATGAGTGTATCCCTGTGGAGCTGTGCACACTGAACTGTTAGAATGAGTGTGCCCACATGGAGGTGTGCACACTGAACTGTTAGAATGAGTGCGTCCACATGGAGGTATGCACACTGAACTGTTAGAATGAGTGTGTCCACATAGAGGTATGAACACTGAACTGTTAGAATGAGTGTGCCCACTTGGAGGTGTGCACACTCTTCTGTTAGAATGAGTATGCCCACATGGAGGTGTGCACACTGAACTGTTAGAATGAGTGTGCCCACATGGTGGGGTGAACACTGAACTGTTAGAATGAGTGTGTCCACATGGAGGTATGCACACTGAACTGTTAGAATGAGTGTGTCCACATGGAGGTGTGCACACTGAACTGTTAGAATGACTGTGTCCACATGGAGGTGTGCACACTGAACTTTAGAATGACTGCGACCACATGGAGGTGTGCACACTGAACTGTTAGAATGAGTGTGTACACATGGAGGTGTGCACACTGAACTTTTAGAATGTGTGTGTCCACATGGAGGTGTGCACACTGAAATGTTAGAATGAGTGTGCCCACTTGGAGGTGTGCACACCGAAGTGTTAGAATTTATCCACATGGAGGTGTGCACACTGAACTGTTAGAATGAGTGTGCCCACATGGAGGTGTGCACACTGAACTGTTAGAATGACTGTGCCCACATGGAGGTGTGCACACTGAAATGTTAGAATGAGTGTGTCCACAAGGAGGTGTGCACACTGAACTGTTAGAATGAGTGTGTCCCTGTGGAGGTGTGCACACTGAAATGTTAGAATGAGTGTGTCCACATGGAGGTGTGCACACTGAAATGTTAGAATGAGTGTGTCCACATGGAGGTGTGCACACTGAACAGTTAGAATGGGTGTGTCCACATGGAGGTGTGCACACAGAACTGTTAGAATGAGTGTGCCCACTTGGAGGTGGGCACAGTCTTCTGTTAGAATGAGTATGCCCAAATGGAGGTGTGCACACTGAACTGTTAGAATGATTGTGCCCACATGGAGGTGTGCACACTTAACTGTTAGAATGAGTGTGCCCACATGGAGGTGTGCACACTGAACTCTTCAAATGAGTGTGTCCACATGGAGGTGTGCACACTGAACTGTTACAATGAGTGTATCCCTGTGGAGCTGTGCACACTGAACTGTTAGAATGATTGTGCCCACATGGAGGTGTGCACACTGAACTGTTAGAATGAGTGTGTCCACATGGAGGTGTGAACACTGAACTGTTAGAATGAGTGTGCCCACTTGGAGGTGTGCACACTCTTCTGTTAGAATGAGTATGCCCACATGGAGGTGTGCACACTGAACTGTTAGAATGAGTGTGCCCACATGGAGGGGTGAACACTGAACTGTTAGAATGAGTGTGTCCACATGGAGGTATGCACACTGAACTGTTAGAATGAGTGTGTCCACATGGAGGTGTGTACACTGAAATGTTAGATTGAGTGTGTCCACATGGAGGTGTGCACACTGAACTCTTAGAATGAGTGTGCCCACTTGTAGGTGTGCACACACTTCTGTTAGAATAAGTATGCCCACATGGAGGTGTGCACACTGAACTGTTAGAATGAGTGTGCCCATATGGAGGTATGCACACTGAACTGTTAGAATGAGTGTGTCCACATGGTGGTGTGCACACTGAACTGTTAGAATGACTGTGTCCACATGGAGGTGTGCACACTGAACTGTTAGAATGAATGTGACCACATGGAGGTGTGCACACTGAACTGTTAGAATGAGTGTGTCCCTGTGGAGGTGTGCACACTGAACTGTTAGAATGAGTGTGTACACATGGAGGTGTGCACACTGAACTTTTAGAATGTGTGTGTCCACATGGAGGTGTGCACACTGAACTGTTAGAATGAGTGTGCCCACATGATGGTGTGAACACTAAACTGTTAGAATGAGTGTGTCCAAATTGGAAGTGTGCACACTGAACTGTTAGAATGAGTGTGTCCACATGGAGGTGTGTACACTGAACTGTTAGATTGAGTGTGTTCACATGGAGGTGTGCACACTGAACTGTTAGAATGAGTGTGTCCACATGGAAGTGTGCACACTGAATTGTTAGAATGAGTGTGTCCACATGGAGGTGTTTACACTGAACTGTTAGATTGAGTGTGTCCACATGGAGGTGTGCACACTGAACTGTTAGAATGAGTGTGTCCACATGGAAATGTGCACACTGAACTGTTAGAAGGAGTGTGCCCACATGGAGGTGTGCACACTGAACTGTTAGAATGAGTGTGTCCACATGGAGGTGTGCACACTGAACTGTTAGTATTAGTGTATCCCTGTGGAGATGTGCACACTGAACTGTTAGAATGAGTGTGTCCACATGGAGTTGTGCACACTGAACTGTTAGAATGAGTATGTCCACATGGAGGTGTGCACACTGAACTGTTAGAATGAGTGTGTCCACATGGAGGTGTGCACACTGAACTGTTAGAATGAGTGTGCCCACATGGAGCCGGGCACACTGAACTGTTAGAATGAGTGTGTCCACATGGAGGTGTGCACACTGAACTGTTAGAATGAGTGTGTCCACATGGAGGTGTGCACACTGAACTGTTAGAATGAGTGTGTCCACATGGAAGTGTGCACACTGAACTGTTAGAATATGTGTGCCCACATGGAGTTGTGCACACTGAACTGTTAGAATGAGTGTGTCCACATGGAGGTGTGCACACTGAACTGTTAGAATGAGTGTATCCCTGTGGAGGTGTGCACACTGAACTGTTAAAATGAGTGTGTCCACATGGAGGTATGCACACTGAACTGTTAGAATGTGTCCACATGGAGGTGTGCACACTGAACTGTTAGAATGAGTGTGTCCACATGGAGGTGTGCACACTGAACTGTTAGAATGAGTGTGTCCACATGGAGGTGTGCACAATGAACTGTTAGAATGAGTGTGCCCACATGGAGGTGTGCACACTGAACTGTTAGAATATGTCCACATGGAGGTGTGCACACTGTATTGTTAGAATGAGTGTATCCACATGGAGGTGTGCACACTGAACTGTTAGAATGAGTGTGTCCACATGGTGGTGTGTACACTGAACTGTTAGATTGAGTGTGTCCACATGGAGGTGTGCACACTGAACTGTTAGAATGAGTGTGTCCACATGGAAGTGTGCACACTGAATTGTTAGAATGAGTGTGTCCACATGGAGGTGTTTACACTGAACTGTTAGATTGAGTGTGTCCACATGGAGGTGTGCACACTGAACTGTTAGAATGAGTGTATCCACATGGAAGTGTGCACACTGAACTGTTAGAATGAGTGTGCCCACATGGACGTGTGCACACTGAACTGTTAGAATGAGTGTGTACACATGGAGGTGTGCACAATGAACTTTTAGAATGTGTGTGTCCACATGGAGGTGTGCACACTGAAATGTTAGAATGAGTGTGCCCACTTGGAGGTGTGCACACCGAAGTGTTAGAATTTATCCACATGGAGGTGTGCACACTGAACTGTTAGAATGAGTGTGCCCACATGGAGGTGTGCACACTGAACTGTTAGAATGACTGTGCCCACATGGAGGTGTGCACACTGAAATGTTAGAATGAGTGTGTCCACAAGGAGGTGTGCACACTGAACTGTTAGAATGAGTGTGTCCCTGTGGAGGTGTGCACACTGAAATGTTAGAATGAGTGTGTCCACATGGAGGTGTGCACACTGAAATGTTAGAATGAGTGTGTCCACATGGAGGTGTGCACACTGAACAGTTAGAATGGGTGTGTCCACATGGAGGTGTGCACACAGAACTGTTAGAATGAGTGTGCCCACTTGGAGGTGGGCACAGTCTTCTGTTAGAATGAGTATGCCCAAATGGAGGTGTGCACACTGAACTGTTAGAATGATTGTGCCCACATGGAGGTGTGCACACTTAACTGTTAGAATGAGTGTGCCCACATGGAGGTGTGCACACTGAACTCTTCAAATGAGTGTGTCCACATGGAGGTGTGCACACTGAACTGTTACAATGAGTGTATCCCTGTGGAGCTGTGCACACTGAACTGTTAGAATGATTGTGCCCACATGGAGGTGTGCACACTGAACTGTTAGAATGAGTGTGTCCACATGGAGGTGTGAACACTGAACTGTTAGAATGAGTGTGCCCACTTGGAGGTGTGCACACTCTTCTGTTAGAATGAGTATGCCCACATGGAGGTGTGCACACTGAACTGTTAGAATGAGTGTGCCCACATGGAGGGGTGAACACTGAACTGTTAGAATGAGTGTGTCCACATGGAGGTATGCACACTGAACTGTTAGAATGAGTGTGTCCACATGGAGGTGTGTACACTGAAATGTTAGATTGAGTGTGTCCACATGGAGGTGTGCACACTGAACTCTTAGAATGAGTGTGCCCAATTGTAGGTGTGCACACACTTCTGTTAGAATGAGTATGCCCACATGGAGGTGTGCACACTGAACTGTTAGAATGAGTGTGCCCATATGGAGGTATGCACACTGAACTGTTAGAATGAGTGTGTCCACATGGTGGTGTGCACACTGAACTGTTAGAATGACTGTGTCCACATGGAGGTGTGCACACTGAACTGTTAGAATGAATGTGACCACATGGAGGTGTGCACACTGAACTGTTAGAATGAGTGTGTCCCTGTGGAGGTGTGCACACTGAACTGTTAGAATGAGTGTGTACACATGGAGGTGTGCACACTGAACTTTTAGAATGTGTGTGTCCACATGGAGGTGTGCACACTGAACTGTTAGAATGAGTGTGCCCACATGATGGTGTGAACACTAAACTGTTAGAATGAGTGTGTCCAAATTGGAAGTGTGCACACTGAACTGTTAGAATGAGTGTGTCCACATGGAGGTGTGTACACTGAACTGTTAGATTGAGTGTGTTCACATGGAGGTGTGCACACTGAACTATTAGAATGAGTGTGTCCACATGGAAGTGTGCACACTGAACTGTTAGAATGAGTGTGCCCACATGGAGGTGTGCACACTGAACTGTTAGAATGAGTGTGTCCACATGGAAGTGTGCACACTGAATTGTTAGAATGAGTGTGTCCACATGGAGGTGTTTACACTGAACTGTTAGATTGAGTGTGTCCACATGGAGGTGTGCACACTGAACTGTTAGAATGAGTGTGTCCACATGGAAATGTGCACACTGAACTGTTAGAAGGAGTGTGCCCACATGGAGGTGTGCACACTGAACTGTTAGAATGAGTGTGTCCACATGGAGGTGTGCACACTGAACTGTTAGTATTAGTGTATCCCTGTGGAGATGTGCACACTGAACTGTTAGAATGAGTGTGTCCACATGGAGTTGTGAACACTGAACTGTTAGAATGAGTATGTCCACATGGAGGTGTGCACACTGAACTGTTAGAATGAGTGTGTCCACATGGAGGTGTGCACACTGAACTGTTAGAATGAGTGTGCCCACATGGAGCCGGGCACACTGAACTGTTAGAATGAGTGTGTCCACATGGAGGTGTGCACACTGAACTGTTAGAATGAGTGTGTCCACATGGAGGTGTGCACACTGAACTGTTAGAATGAGTGTGTCCACATGGAAGTGTGCACACTGAACTGTTAGAATATGTGTGCCCACATGGAGTTGTGCACACTGAACTGTTAGAATGAGTGTGTCCACATGGAGGTGTGCACACTGAACTGTTAGAATGAGTGTATCCCTGTGGAGGTGTGCACACTGAACTGTTAAAATGAGTGTGTCCACATGGAGGTATGCACACTGAACTGTTAGAATGTGTCCACATGGAGGTGTGCACACTGAACTGTTAGAATGAGTGTGTCCACATGGAGGTGTGCACACTGAACTGTTAGAATGAGTGTGTCCACATGGAGGTGTGCACAATGAACTGTTAGAATGAGTGTGCCCACATGGAGGTGTGCACACTGAACTGTTAGAATATGTCCACATGGAGGTGTGCACACTGTATTGTTAGAATGAGTGTATCCACATGGAGGTGTGCACACTGAACTGTTAGAATGAGTGTGTCCACATGGTGGTGTGTACACTGAACTGTTAGATTGAGTGTGTCCACATGGAGGTGTGCACACTGAACTGTTAGAATGAGTGTGTCCACATGGAAGTGTGCACACTGAATTGTTAGAATGAGTGTGTCCACATGGAGGTGTTTACACTGAACTGTTAGATTGAGTGTGTCCACATGGAGGTGTGCACACTGAACTGTTAGAATGAGTGTATCCACATGGAAGTGTGCACACTGAACTGTTAGAATGAGTGTGCCCACATGGAGGTGTGCACATTGAACTGTTACAATGAGTGGGTCCACATGGAGGTGTGCACACTGAACTGTTAGAATTAGTGTATCCCTGTGGAGATGTGCACACTGAACTGTTAGATGAGTGTGTCCACATGGACGTTTTGACCCAAAACTGTTAGAATGAGTGTGTCCACATGGAGGTGTGCACACTGAACTGTTAGAATATATCCACATGGAGGTGTGTACACTGTATTGTTAGAATGAGTGTGTCCACATGGAGGTGTGCACACTGTATTGTTAGAATGAGTGTATCCCTGTGGAGGTGTGCATACTGAACTGTTAGAATGAGTGTATCCCTGTGGAGGTGTGCACACTGAACTGTAAGAATGAGTGTGTCCACATGGAGGTGTGCACACCGAAGTGTTAGAATTTGTCCACATGGAGGTGTGCACACTGAACTGTTAGAATGTGTGTGTCCACATGGAGGTGTGCACACTGAACTGATAGAATGAGTGTGTCCACATAGAGGTGTGCACACTGAACTGTTAGAATGAGTGTGTCCACATGGAGGTGTGCACACTGAACTGTTAGAATGAGTGTGTCCACATGGAGGTGTGCACACTGAACTGTTAGAATGAGTGTGCCCACATGGAGGTGTGCACACTGAACTGTTAGAATGAGTGTGTCCCTGGGAAGGTGTGCACACTGAAATGTTAGAATGAGTGTGTCCACATGGAGGTGTGCACACCGAAGTTTTAGAATTTGTCAACATGGAGGTGTGCACTCTGAACTATTTGAATGAGTGTGTCCACATGGAGATGTGCACACTGAACTGTTAGAAGAGTGTGTCCACATGGAGCTGTGCACACTGAACTGTTAAAATGAGTGTATCCACATGGAGGTGTGCACACTGAGCTGTTAGAATGAGTTTATCCCTGTGGAGGTGTGCACACTGAACTGTTAGAATGAGTGTGTCCACATGGAAGTGTGCACTCTGAACTGTTAGAATGAGTGTGTCCACATGGAGGTGTGCACACTGAAATGTTAGAATGAGTGTGTCCACATGGAGGTGTGCACACTGAACTGTTAGAATGAGTGTGTCCACTTGGAGGTGTGCACACTGAACTGTTAGAATGAGTGTGCCCACATGGAGTTGTGCACACTGAACTTTAGAATGAGTATGCCCACATGGCGGTGTGCACAATGAACTGTTAGAATGAGTGTGCTCACATGGAGGTGTGCACACTGAACTGTTAGAATGAGTGTGTCCCTGTGGAGGTGTGCACACTGAACTGTTAGAATAAGTGTGTCCACATGGAGGTGTGCACACTGAACTGTTAGAATGTGTGTGTCCACATGGAGGTGTGCACACTGAACTGTTAGAATGAGTGTGTCCACATTGAGGTGTGCACACTGAACTGTTAGAATGTGTCCACATGGAGGTGTGCACACTGTATTGTTAGAATGAGTGTGTCCACATGGAGGTTTGCACACTGAACTATTAGAATGAGTGTGTCCACATGGAGGTGGCCCACTCAACTGTTAAAATGAGTGTGTCCACATGGAGGTGTGCACACTGAACTGTTAGAATGAGTGTGTCCACATGGAAGTGTGCACACTGAACTGTTAGAATGACTGTGACCACATGGAGGTGTGCACACTGAACTGTTAGAATGAGTGTGTCCACATGGAGGTGTGCACACTGAACTGTTAGAATGAGTGTGTACACATGGAGGTGTGCACACTGAACTGTTAGAATGTGTGTGTCCACATGGAGGTGTGCACACTGAACTGTTAGAATGAGTGTGCCCACATGGAGGTGTGCACACTAAACTGTTAGAATGAGTGTGTCCACATGGAGGTGTGCACACTGAACTCTTAGAATGAGTGTGCCCACATGGAGTTGTGTACACTGAACTGTTAGAATGATTGTGTCCACATGCAGGTGAGCACACTGAACTGTTAGAATGACTGTGTCCACATGGAGGTGTGCACACTGAACTGTTAGAATGAGTGTGTCACTGTGGAGGTGTGCACACTGAACTCTTAGAATGAGTGTGTCCACATGGAGGTGTGCACACTGAACTGTTAGAATGAGTGTGTCCACATGGAGGTGTGCACAATGAACTTTTAGAATGAGTGTGCCCACATGGAGGTGTGCACACTGAACTGTTAGAATATATCCACATGGAGGTGTGCACAATGTATTGTTAGAATGAGTGTATCCACATGGAGGTGTGCACACTGAACTGTTAGAATGAGTGTGTCCACATGGAGGTGTACACTGAACTGTTAGATTGAGTGTGTCCACATGGAGGTGTGCACACTGAACTGTTAGAATGAGTGTGTCCACATGGAAGTGTGCACACTGAACTCTTAGAATGTTAGAATGAGTGTGTCCAAATGGAGGTGTGCACACTGAGCTGTTAGAATGAGTTTATCCCTGTGGAGGTATGCACACTGAACTGTTAGAATGAGTGTGTCCACATGGAAGTGTGCACACTGAACTGTTAGAATGAGTGTGTCCACATGGAGGTGTGCACACTGAACTGTTAGAATGAGTGTATCCCTGTGGAGGTGTGCACACTGAACTGTTAAATGAGTGTGTCCACATGGAGGTATGCACACTGAACTGTTAGAATGTGTCCACATGGAGGTGTGCACACTGAACTGTTAGAATGAGTGTGTCCACATGGAGGTGTGCACACTGAACTGTTAGAATGAATGTGTCCACATGGAGGTGTGCACAATGAACTTTTAGAATGAGTGTGCCCACATGGAGGTGTGCACACTGAACTGTTAGAATATGTCCACATGGAGGTGTGCACACTGTATTGTTAGAATGAATGTATCCACATGGAGGTGTGCACACTGAACTGTTAGAATGAGTGTGTCCACATGGAGGTGTGTACACTGAACTGTTAGATTGAGTGTGTCCACATGGAGGTGTGCACACTGAACTGTTAGAATGAATGTGTCCACATGGAGGTGTGCACACTGAATTGTTAGAATGAGTGTGTCCACATGGAGGTGTTTACACTGAACTGTTAGATTGAGTGTGTCCACATGGAGGTGTGCACACTGAACTGTTAGAAGAGTGTGTCCACATGGAGCTGTGCACACTGAACTGTTAGAATGAGTGTGTCCACATGGAGGTGTGCACACTGAACTGTTAGAATGAGTGTATCCACATGGAGGTGTGCACACTGAGCTGTTAGAATGAGTTTATCCCTGTGGAGGTGTGCACACTGAACTGTTAGAATGAGTGTGTCCACATGGAGGTGTGCACACTGAAATGTTAGAATGAGTGTGCCTACATGGAGGTGTGCACACTGAACTTTAGAATGAGTATGCCCACATGGCGGTGTGCACAATGAACTGTTAGAATGAGTGTGCTCACATGGAGGTGTGCACACTGAACTGTTAGAATGACTGTGTCCCTGTGGAGTTGTGCACACTGAACTGTTAGAATGAGTGTGACCACATGGAGGTGTGCACACTGAACTGTTAGAATGAGTGTGTCCCTGTGGAGGTGTGCACACTGAACTGTTAGAATGAGTGTGTACACATGGAGGTGTGCACACTGAACTGTTAGAATGTGTGTGTCCACATGGAGGTGTGCACACTGAACTGTTAGAATGAGTGTGCCCACATGGAGGTGTGCACACTAAACTGTTAGAATGAGTGTGTCCACATGGAGGTGTGCACACTGAACTCTTAGAATGAGTGTGCCCACATGGAGTTGTGTACACTGAACTGTTAGAATGATTGTGTCCACATGCAGGTGAGCACACTGAACTGTTAGAATGACTGTGTCCACATGGAGGTGTGCACACTGAACTGTTAGAATGAGTGTGTCACTGTGGAGGTGTGCACACTGAACTCTTAGAATGAGTGTGTCCACATGGAGGTGTGCACACTGAACTGTTAGAATGAGTGTGTCCACATGGAGGTGTGCACAATGAACTTTTAGAATGAGTGTGCCCACATGGAGGTGTGCACACTGAACTGTTAGAATATGTCCACATGGAGGTGTGCACAATGTATTGTTAGAATGAGTGTATCCACATGGAGGTGTGCACACTGAACTGTTAGAATGAGTGTGTCCACATGGAGGTGTACACTGAACTGTTAGATTGAGTGTGTCCACATGGAGGTGTGCACACTGAACTGTTAGAATGAGTGTGTCCACATGGAAGTGTGCACACTGAACTCTTAGAATGTTAGAATGAGTGTGTCCAAATGGAGGTGTGCACACTGAGCTGTTAGAATGAGTTTATCCCTGTGGAGGTATGCACACTGAACTGTTAGAATGAGTGTGTCCACATGGAAGTGTGCACACTGAACTGTTAGAATGAGTGTGTCCACATGGAGGTGTGCACACTGAACTGTTAGAATGAGTGTATCCCTGTGGAGGTGTGCACACTGAACTGTTAAATGAGTGTGTCCACATGGAGGTATGCACACTGAACTGTTAGAATGTGTCCACATGGAGGTGTGCACACTGAACTGTTAGAATGAGTGTGTCCACATGGAGGTGTGCACACTGAACTGTTAGAATGAATGTGTCCACATGGAGGTGTGCACAATGAACTTTTAGAATGAGTGTGCCCACATGGAGGTGTGCACACTGAACTGTTAGAATATGT
Source organism: Peromyscus eremicus (assembly GCF_949786415.1). Lineage (NCBI taxonomy): Eukaryota > Metazoa > Chordata > Mammalia > Rodentia > Cricetidae > Peromyscus > Peromyscus eremicus. Next base: position 24,115 of record NW_026734853.1, on the reverse strand, counting down.
CCACATGGAGGTGTGCACACTGTATTGTTAGAATGAATGTATCCACATGGAGGTGTGCACACTGAACTGTTAGAATGAGTGTGTCCACATGGAGGTGTGTACACTGAACTGTTAGATTGAGTGTGTCCACATGGAGGTGTGCACACTGAACTGTTAGAATGAATGTGTCCACATGGAGGTGTGCACACTGAATTGTTAGAATGAGTGTGTCCACATGGAGGTGTTTACACTGAATTGTTAGATTGAGTGTGTCCACATGGAGGTGTGCACACTGAACTGTTAGAAGAGTGTGTCCACATGGAGCTGTGCACACTGAACTGTTAGAATGAGTGTGTCCACATGGAGGTGTGCACACTGAACTGTTAGAATGAGTGTATCCACATGGAGGTGTGCACACTGAGCTGTTAGAATGAGTTTATCCCTGTGGAGGTGTGCACACTGAACTGTTAGAATGAGTGTGTCCACATGGAGGTGTGCACACTGAAATGTTAGAATGAGTGTGCCTACATGGAGGTGTGCACACTGAACTTTAGAATGAGTATGCCCACATGGCGGTGTGCACAATGAACTGTTAGAATGAGTGTGCTCACATGGAGGTGTGCACACTGAACTGTTAGAATGACTGTGTCCCTGTGGAGTTGTGCACACTGAACTGTTAGAATGAGTGTGACCACATGGAGGTGTGCACACTGAACTGTTAGAATGAGTGTGTCCACATGGAGGTGTGCACACTGAACTGTTAGAATGAGTGTGTCCACATTGAGGTGTGCACACTGAACTGTTAGAATGTGTCCACATGGAGGTGTGCACACTGTATTGTTAGAATGATTGTGTCCACATGGAGGTTTGCACACTGAACTATTAGAATGAGTGTGTCCACATGGAGGTGTGCCCACTGAACTGTTAAAATGAGTGTGTCCACATGGAGGTGTGCACACTGAACTGTTAGAATGAGTGTGTCCACATGGAAGTGTGCACACTGACTGTTAGAATGAGTGTGCCCACATGGAGTTGTGCACACTGAACTGTTAGAATGAGTGTGTCCACATGGAGGTGTGCACACTGAACTGTTAGAATGAGTGTATCCCTGTGGAAGTGTGCACACTGAACTGTTAAAATGAGTGTGTCCACATGGAGGTATGCACACTGAACTGTTAGAATGAGTGTGCCCACATGGAGGTGTGCACACTGAACTGTTAGAATGAGTGTGTCCACAAGGAGGTGTGCACACTGAACTGTTAGTATTAGTGTATCCCTGTGGAGATGTGCACACTGAACTGTTAGAATGAGTGTGTCCACATGGAGGTGTGGACCCAGAACTGTTAGAATGAGTGTGTCCACATGGAGGTGTGCACACTGAACTGTTAGAATATGTCCACAAGGAGGTGTGCACACTGTATTGTTAGAATGAGTGTGTCCACATGGAGGTGTGCACACTGAACTGTTAGAATGAGTGTGTCCACATGGAGGTGTGCACACTTAACTGTTAGAATGAGTGTGTCCACATGGAGGTGTGCACACTGAACTGTTAGAATGAGTGTGTCCACATGGAAGTGTGCACACTGAACTGTTAGAATGAGTGTGCCCACATGGAGTTGGGCACACTGAACTGTTAGAATGAGTGTGTCCACATGGAGGTGTGCACACTGAACTGTTAGAATGAGTGTATCCCTGTGGAGGTGTGCACACTGAACTGTTAAATGAGTGTGTCCACATGGAGGTATGCACACTGAACTGTTAGAATGTGTCCACATGGAGGTGTGCACACTGAACTGTTAGAATGAGTGTGTCCACATGGAGGTGTGCACACTGAACTGTTAGAATGAGTGTGTCCACATGGAGGTGTGCACACTGAACTGTTAGAATGAATGTGTCCACATGGAGGTGTGCACAATGAACTTTTAGAATGAGTGTGCCCACATGGAGGTGTGCACACTGAACTGTTAGAATGAGTGTATCCCTGTGGAGGTGTGCACACTGAACTGTTAAATGAGTGTGTCCACATGGAGGTATGCACACTGAACTGTTAGAATGTGTCCACATGGAGGTGTGCACACTGAACTGTTAGAATGAGTGTGTCCACATGGAGGTGTGCACACTGAACTGTTAGAATGAGTGTGTCCACATGGAGGTGTGCACACTGAACTGTTAGAATGAATGTGTCCACATGGAGGTGTGCACAATGAACTTTTAGAATGAGTGTGCCCACATGGAGGTGTGCACACTGAACTGTTAGAATATGTCCACATGGAGGTGTGCACACTGTATTGTTAGAATGAGTGTATCCACATGGAGGTGTGCACACTGAACTGTTAGAATGAGTGTGTCCACATGGAGGTGTGTACACTGAACTGTTAGATTGAGTGTGTCCACATGGAGGTGTGCACACTGAACTGTTAGAATGAATGTGTCCACATGGAGGTGTGCACACTGAATTGTTAGAATGAGTGTGTCAACATGGAGGTGTTTACACTGAACTGTTAGATTGAGTGTGTCCACATGGAGGTGTGCACACTGAACTGTTAGAATGAGTGTGTCCACATGGAAGTGTGCACACTGAACTGTTAGAATGAGTGTGCCCACATGGAGGTGTGCACACTGAACTGTTAGAATGAGTGTGTCCACATAGAGGTGTGCACACTGAACTGTTAGAATTAGTGTATCCCTGTGGAGATGTGCACAATGAACTGTTAGAATGAGTGTGTCCACATGGAGGTTTGGACCCAAAACTGTTAGAATGAGTGTGTCCACATGGAGGTGTGCACACTGAACTGTTAGAATATGTCCACATGGAGGTGTGCACACTGAACTGTTAGAATGAGTGTGTCCACATGGAGGTGTGCACACTGAACTGTTAGAATGAGTGTATCCCTGTGGAGGTGTGAACACTGAACTGTTAGAATGAGTGTATCCCTGTGGAGGTGTGCACACTGAACTGTTAGAATGAGTGTGTCCACATGGAGGTGTGCACACTGAATTGTTAGAATGAGTGTATCCACATGGAAGTGTGCACACTGAACTGTTAGAATGAGTGTGCCCACATGGAGGTGTGCACACTGAACTGTTAGAATGAGTGGGTCCACATGGAGGTGTGCACACTGAACTGTTAGAATTAGTGTATCCCTTTGGAGATGTGCACACTGAACTGTTAGAATGAGTGTGTCCACATGGACGTTTGGACCCAAAACTGTTAGAATGAGTGTGTCCACATGTAGGTGTGCACACTGAACTGTTAGAATATGTCCACATGGAGGTGTGTACACTGTATTGTTAGAATGAGTGTGTCCACATGGAGGTGTGCACACTGTATTGTTAGAATGAGTGTATCCCTGTGGAGGTGTGCACACTGAACTGTTAGAATGAGTGTATCCCTGTGGAGGTGTGCACACTGAACTGTAAGAATGAGTGTGTCCACATGGAGGTGTGCACACCGAAGTGTTAGAATTTGTCCACATGGAGGTGTGCACACTGAACTGTTAGAATGAGTGTGTCCACATGGAGGTGTGCAAACTGAACTGATAGAATGAGTGTGTCCACATGGAGGTGTGCACACTGAACTGTTAGAATGAGTGTGTCCACATGGAGGTGTGCACACTGAACTGTTAGAATGAGTGTGTCCACATGGAGGTGTGCACACTGAACTGTTAGAATGAGTGTGCCCACATGGAGCTGTGCACACTGAACTGTTAGAATGAGTGTGTCCACATGGAGGTGTGCACACTGAACTGTTAGAATGAGTGTGCCCACATGGAGGTGTGCACACTGAACTTTAGAATGAGTATGCCCACATGGCGGTGTGCACAATGAACTGTTAGAATGAGTGTGCTCACATGGAGGTGTGCACACTGAACTGTTAGAATGAGTGTGTCCCTGTGGAGGTGTGCACACTGAACTGTTAGAATGAGTGTGTCCACATGGAGGTGTGCACACTGAACTGTTAGAATATGTCCACATGGAGGTGTGCACAATGTATTGTTAGAATGAGTGTGTCCACATGGAGGTGTGCACACTGAACTGTTAGAATGAGTGTGTCCACATGGAGGTGTGCACACTTAACTGTTAGAATGAGTGTGCCCACATGGAGGTGTGCACACTGAACTGTTAGAATGAGTGGGTCCACATGGAGGTGTGCACACTGAACTGTTAGAATTAGTGTATCCCTTTGGAGATGTGCACACTGAACTGTTAGAATGAGTGTGTCCACATGGACGTTTGGACCCAAAACTGTTAGAATGAGTGTGTCCACATGTAGGTGTGCACACTGAACTGTTAGAATATGTCCACATGGAGGTGTGTACACTGTATTGTTAGAATGAGTGTGTCCACATGGAGGTGTGCACACTGTATTGTTAGAATGAGTGTATCCCTGTGGAGGTGTGCACACTGAACTGTTAGAATGAGTGTATCCCTGTGGAGGTGTGCACACTGAACTGTAAGAATGAGTGTGTCCACATGGAGGTGTGCACACCGAAGTGTTAGAATTTGTCCACATGGAGGTGTGCACACTGAACTGTTAGAATGAGTGTGTCCACATGGAGGTGTGCAAACTGAACTGATAGAATGAGTGTGTCCACATGGAGGTGTGCACACTGAACTGTTAGAATGAGTGTGTCCACATGGAGGTGTGCACACTGAACTGTTAGAATGAGTGTGTCCACATGGAGGTGTGCACACTGAACTGTTAGAATGAGTGTGCCCACATGGAGCTGTGCACACTGAACTGTTAGAATGAGTGTGTCCACATGGAGGTGTGCACACTGAACTGTTAGAATGAGTGTGCCCACATGGAGGTGTGCACACTGAACTTTAGAATGAGTATGCCCACATGGCGGTGTGCACAATGAACTGTTAGAATGAGTGTGCTCACATGGAGGTGTGCACACTGAACTGTTAGAATGAGTGTGTCCCTGTGGAGGTGTGCACACTGAACTGTTAGAATGAGTGTGTCCACATGGAGGTGTGCACACTGAACTGTTAGAATATGTCCACATGGAGGTGTGCACAATGTATTGTTAGAATGAGTGTGTCCACATGGAGGTGTGCACACTGAACTGTTAGAATGAGTGTGTCCACATGGAGGTGTGCACACTTAACTGTTAGAATGAGTGTGTCCACATGGAGGTGTGCACACTGAACTGTTAGAATGAGTGTGTCCACATGGAAGTGTGCACACTGAACTGTTAGAATGAGTGTGCCCACATGGAGTTGTGCACACTGAACTGTTAGAATGAGTGTGTCCACATGGACGTTTGGACCCAAAACTGTTAGAATGAGTGTGTCCACATGTAGGTGTGCACACTGAACTGTTAGAATATGTCCACATGGAGGTGTGTACACTGTATTGTTAGAATGAGTGTGTCCACATGGAGGTGTGCACACTGTATTGTTAGAATGAGTGTATCCCTGTGGAGGTGTGCACACTGAACTGTTAGAATGAGTGTATCCCTGTGGAGGTGTGCACACTGAACTGTAAGAATGAGTGTGTCCACATGGAGGTGTGCACACCGAAGTGTTAGAATTTGTCCACATGGAGGTGTGCACACTGAACTGTTAGAATGAGTGTGTCCAAATGGAGGTGTGCAAACTGAACTGAAAGAATGAGTGTGTCCACATGGAGGTGTGCACACTGAACTGTTAGAATGAGTGTGTCCACATGGAGGTGTGCACACTGAACTGTTAGAATGAGTGTGTCCACATGGAGGTGTGCACACTGAACTGTTAGAATGAGTGTGCCCACATGGAGCTGTGCACACTGAACTGTTAGAATGAGTGTGTCCACATGGAGGTGTGCACACTGAAATGTTAGAATGAGTGTGCCCACATGGAGGTGTGCACACTGAACTTTAGAATGAGTATGCCCACATGGCGGTGTGCACAATGAACTGTTAGAATGAGTGTGCTCACATGGAGGTGTGCACACTGAACTGTTAGAATGAGTGTGTCCCTGTGGAGGTGTGCACACTGAACTGTTAGAATGAGTGTGTCCACATGGAGGTGTGCACACTGAACTGTTAGAATATGTCCACATGGAGGTGTGCACAATGTATTGTTAGAATGAGTGTGTCCACATGGAGGTGTGCACACTGAACTGTTAGAATGAGTGTGTCCACATGGACGTGTGCACACTTAACTGTTAGAATGAGTGTGTCCACATGGAGGTGTGCACACTGAACTGTTAGAATGAGTGTGTCCACATGTAAGTGTGCACACTGAACTGTTAGAATGAGTGTGCCCACATGGAGTTGTGCACACTGAACTGTTAGAATGAGTGTGTCCACATGGAGGTGTGCACACTGAACTGTTAGAATGAGTGTATCCCTGTGGAGGTGTGCACACTGAACTGTTAAATGAGTGTGCCCACATGGAGGTGTGCACAATGAACTGTTAGAATGAGTGTGTCCACATGGAGGTGTGCACACTGAACTGTTAGAATCAGTGTGTCCACATGGAGGTGTGCACTCTGAACTGTTAGAATGAGTGTGCCCACTTGGAGGTGTGCACACTCTTCTGTTAGAATGAGTATGCCCACATGGAGGTGTGCACACTGAACTGTTAGAATGAGTGTGCCCACATGGAGGTGTGCACAGTGAACTGTTAGAATGAGTGTGTCCACATGGAGGTGTGCACACTTAAATGTTAGAATGAGTGTGTCCCCATGGAGGTGTGCACACTGAACTGTTAGAATGACTGTGTCCACATGGAGGTGTGCACACTGAACTGTAAGAATGACTGTGACCACATGGAGGTGTGCACACTGAACTGTTAGAATGAGTGTGTCCCTGTGGAGGTGTGCACACTGAACTGTTAGAATGAGTGTGTACACATGGAGGTGTGCACACTGAACTGTTAGAATGTGTGTGTCCACATGGAGGTGTGCACACTGAACTGTTAGAATGAGTGTGCCCACATGGAGGTGTGCACACTAAACTGTTAGAATGAGTGTGTCCACATGGAGGTGTGCACACTGAACTCTTAGAATGAGTGTGCCCACATGGAGTTGTGTACACTGAACTGTTAGAATGATTGTGTCCACATGCAGGTGAGCACACTGAACTGTTAGAATGACTGTGTCCACATGGAGGTGTGCACACTGAACTGTTAGAATGAGTGTGTCACTGTGGAGGTGTGCACACTGAACTCTTAGAATGAGTGTGTCCACATGGAGGTGTGCACACTGAACTGTTAGAATGAGTGTGTCCACATGGAGGTGTGCACAATGAACTTTTAGAATGAGTGTGCCCACATGGAGGTGTGCACACTGAACTGTTAGAATATGTCCACATGGAGGTGTGCACAATGTATTGTTAGAATGAGTGTATCCACATGGAGGTGTGCACACTGAACTGTTAGAATGAGTGTGTCCACATGGAGGTGTACACTGAACTGTTAGATTGAGGGTGTCCACATGGAGGTGTGCACACTGAACTGTTAGAATGAGTGTGTCCACATGGAAGTGTGCACACTTAACTGTTAGAATGTTAGAATGAGTGTGTCCAAATGGAGGTGTGCACACTGAGCTGTTAGAATGAGTTTATCCCTGTGGAGGTATGCACACTGAACTGTTAGAATGAGTGTGTCCACATGGAAGTGTGCACACTGAACTGTTAGAATGAGTGTGTCCACATGGAGGTGTGCACACTGAACTGTTTGAATGAGTGTGCCCGCATGGAGGTGTGCACACTGAACTGTTAGAATGAGTGTGCCCACATGGAGGTGTGCACACTTAACTGTTAGAATGAGTGTGTCCACATGGAGGTGTGCACACTGAACTGTTAGAATGAGTGTGTCCACATGGAAGTGTGCACACTGAACTGTTAGAATGAGTGTGCCCACATGGAGTTGTGCACACTGAACTGTTAGAATGAGTGTGTCCACATGGAGGTGTGCACACTGAACTGTTAGAATGAGTGTATCCCTGTGGAGGTGTGCACACTGAACTGTTAAATGAGTGTGTCCACATGGAGGTATGCACACTGAACTGTTAGAATGTGTCCACATGGAGGTGTGCACACTGAACTGTTAGAATGAGTGTGTCCACATGGAGGTGTGCACACTGAACTGTTAGAATGAATGTGTCCACATGGAGGTGTGCACAATGAACTTTTAGAATGAGTGTGCCCACATGGAGGTGTGCACACTGAACTGTTAGAATATGTCCACATGGAGGTGTGCACACTGTATTGTTAGAATGAGTGTATCCACATGGAGGTGTGCACACTGAACTGTTAGAATGAGTGTGTCCACATGGAGGTGTGTACACTGAACTGTTAGATTGAGTGTGTCCACATGGAGGTGTGCACACTGAACTGTTAGAATGAATGTGTCCACATGGAGGTGTGCACACTGAATTGTTAGAATGAGTGTGTCCACATGGAGGTGTTTACACTGAACTGTTAGATTGAGAGTGTCCACATGGAGGTGTGCACACTGAACTGTTAGAAGAGTGTGTCCACATGGAGCTGTGCACACTGAACTGTTAGAATGAGTGTGTCCACATGGAGGTGTGCACACTGAACTGTTAGAATGAGTGTATCCACATGGAGGTGTGCACACTGAGCTGTTAGAATGAGTTTATCCCTGTGGAGGTGTGCACACTGAACTGTTAGAATGAGTGTGTCCACATGGAGGTGTGCACACTGAAATGTTAGAATGAGTGTGCCTACATGGAGGTGTGCACACTGAACTGTTAGAATATGTCCACATGGAGGTGTGCACACTGAACTGTTAGAATGAGTGTGCCCACATGGAGGTGTGCACACTGAACTGTTAGAAAATGTCCACATGGAGGTGTGCACACTGTATTGTTAGAATGACTGTATCCACATGGAGGTGTGCACACTGAACTGTTAGAATGAGTGTGTCCACATGGAGGTGTGTACACTGAACTGTTAGATTGAGTGTGTCCACATGGAGGTGTGCACACTGAACTGTTAGAATGACTGTGTCCACATGGAGGTGTGCACACTGAATTGTTAGAATGAGTGTGTCAACATGGAGGTGTTTACACTGAACTGTTAGATTGAGTGTGTCCACATGGAGGTGTGCACACTGAACTGTTAGAATGAGTGTGTCCACATGGAAGTGTGCACACTGAACTGTTAGAATGAGTGTGCCCACATGGAGGTGTGCACACTGAACTGTTAGAATGAGTGTGTCCACATAGAGGTGTGCACACTGAACTGTTAGAATTAGTGTATCCCTGTGGAGATGTGCACACTGAACTGTTAGAATGAGTGTGTCCACATGGAGGTTTGGACCCAAAACTGTTAGAATGAGTGTGTCCACATGGAGGTGTGCACAATGTATTGTTAGAATGAGTATGCCCACATGGCGGTGTGCACAATGAACTGTTAGAATGAGTGTGCTCACATGGAGGTGTGCACACTGAACTGTTAGAATGAGTGTGTCCCTGTGGAGGTGTGCACACTGAACTGATAGAATGAGTGTGTCCACATGGAGGTGTGCACACTGAACTGTTAGAATGAGTGTGTCCACATGGAGGTGTGCACACTGAACTGTTAGAATGAGTGTGTCCACATTGAGGTGTGCACACTGAACTGTTAGAATGAGTGTGTCCACATGGAGGTGTGCACACTGAACTGTTAGAATGAGTGTGTCCACATTGAGGTGTGCACACTGAACTGTTAGAATGTGTCCACATGGAGGTGTGCACACTGTATTGTTAGAATGAGTGTGTCCACATGGAGGTTTGCACACTGAACTATTAGAATGAGTGTGTCCACATGGAGGTGTGCCCACTTAACTGTTAAAATGAGTGTGTTCACATGGAGGTGTGCACACTGAACTGTTAGAATGAGTGTGTCCACATGGAAGTGTGCACACTGAACTGTTAGAATGAGTGTGCCCACATGGAGTTGTGCACACTGAACTGTTAGAATGAGTGTGTCCACATGGAGGTGTGCACACTGAACTGTTAGAATGAGTGTATCCCTGTGGAAGTGTGCACACTGAACTGTTAAAATGAGTGTGTCCACATGGAGGTATGCACACTGAACTGTTAGAATGAGTGTGTCCACATGGAGGTGTGCACACTGAACTGTTAGAATGAGTGTGTCCACATGGAAGTGTGCACACTGAATTGTTAGAATGAGTGTGTCCACATGGAGGTGTTTACACTGAACTGTTAGATTGAGTGTGTCCACATGGAGGTATGCACACTGAACTGTTAGAATGAGTGTGTCCACATGGAAGTGTGCACACTGAACTGTTAGAATGAGTGTGCCCACATGGAGGTGTGCACACTGAACTGTTAGAATGAGTGTGTACACATGGAGGTGTGTACACTGAACTGTTAGAATTAGTGTATCCCTGTGGAGATGTGCACACTGAACTGTTAGAATGAGTGTGTCCACATGGAGGTTTGGACACAAAACTGTTAGAATGAGTGTGTCCACATGGAGGTGTGCACACTGAACTGTTAGAATATGTTCACATGGAGGTGTGCACACTGTATTGTTAGAATGAGTGTGTCCACATGGAGGTGTGCACACTGAACTTTTAGAATGAGTGTGTCCCTGGGGAGGTGTCCACACTGAACTGTTAGAATGAGTGTGTCCACATGGAGGTGTGCACACCGAAGTGTTAGAATTTGTCAACATGGAGGTGTGCACACTGAACTATTTGAATGAGTGTGTCCACATGGAGATCTGCACACTGAACTGTTAGAAGAGTGTGTCCACTTGGAGCTGTGCACACTGAACTGTTAGAATGAGTGTGTCCACATGGAGGTGTGCACACTGAACTGTTAGAATGAGTGTGTCCACATGGAGGTGTGCACACTGAGCTGTTAGAATGAGTTTATCCCTGTGGAGTTGTGCACACTGAACTGTTAGAATGAGTGTGTCCACATGGAAGTGTGCACACTGAACTGTTAGAATGAGTGTGCCCACATGGAGGTGTGCACAGTGAACTGTTAGAATGAGTGTGTCCATATGGAGGTGTGCACACTTAAATGTTAGAATGAGTGTGTCCCCATGGAGGTGTGCACACTGAACTGTTAGAATGACTGTGTCCACATGGAGGTGTGCACACTGAACTGTTAGAATGACTGTGACCACATGGAGGTGTGCACACTGAACTGTTAGAATGAGTGTGTCCCTGTGGAGGTGTGCACACTGAACTGTTAGAATGAGTGTGTACACATGGAGGTGTGCACACTGAACTGTTAGAATGATTGTGCCCACATGGAGGTGTGCACACTGAACTGTTCGAATGAGTGTGTCCACATGGAGGTGTGCACACTGAACTGTTACAATGAGTGTATCCCTGTGGAGGTGTGCACACTGAACTGTTAGAATGAGTGTGCCCACAAGGAGGTGTGCACACTGAACTGCTAGAATGAGTGTGTCCACATGGAGGTGTGCACACTGAACTGTTAGAATGAGTGTGTCCACATGGAGGTGTGCACTCTGAACTGTTAGAATGAGTGTGCCCACTTGGAGGTGTGCACTCTCTTCTGTTAGAATGAGTATGCCCACATGGAGGTGTGCACACTGAACTGTTAGAATGAGTGTGCCCACATGGAGGTGTGCACAGTGAACTGTTAGATTGAGTGTGTCCACATGGAGGTGTGCACACTTAAATGTTAGAATGAGTGTGTCCCCATGGAGGTGTGCACACTGAATTGTTAGAATGACTGTGTCCACATGGAGGTGTGCACACTGAACTGTTAGAATGACTGTGACCACATGGAGGTGTGCACACTGAACTGTTAGAATGAGTGTGTCCCTGTGGAGGTGTGCACACTGAACTGTTAGAATGAGTGTGTACACATGGAGGTGTGCACACTGAACTGTTAGAATGAGTGTGCCCACATGGAGGTGTGCACACTAAACTGTTAGAATGAGTGTGTCCACATGGAGGTGTGAACACTGAACTCTTAGAATGAGTGTGCCCACATGGAGTTGTGTACACTGAACTGTTAGAATGATTGTGTCCACATGGAGGTGAGCACACTGAACTGTTAGAATGACTGTGTCCACATGGAGGTGTGCACACTGAACTGTTAGAATGAGTGTGTCACTGTGGAGGTGTGCACACTGAACTGTTAGAATGAGTGTGTCCACATGGAGGTGTGCACACTGAACTGTTAGAATGAGTGTGTCCACATGGAGGTGTGCACACTGAACTGTTAGAATGAGTGTGTCCACATGGAGGTGTGCACAATGATCTTTTAGAATGAGTGTGCCCACATGGAGGTGTGCACACTGAACTGTTAGAATATGTCCACATGGAGTTGTGCACAATGTATTGTTAGAATGAGTGTATCCACATGGAGGTGTGCACACTGAACTGTTAGAATGAGTGTGTCCACATGGAGGTGTGTACACTGAACTGTTAGATTGAGTGTGTCCACATGGAGGTGTGCACACTGAACTGTTAGAATGAGTGTGTCCACATGGAAGTGTGCACACTGAACTGTTAGAATGAGTGTGTCCAAATGGAGGTGTGCACACTGAGCTGTTAGAATGAGTTTATCCCTGTGGAGGTATGCACACTGAACTGTTAGAATGAGTGTGTCCACATGGAAGTGTGCACACTGAACTGTTAGAATGAGTGTGTCCACATGGAGGTGTGCACAATGAACTGTTAGAATGAGTGTGCCCGCATGGATGTGTGCACACTGAACTGTTAGAATGAGTGTGCCCACATGGAGGTGTGCACACTGAACTGTTAGAATGAGTGTGCCCACATGGAGGTGTGCACACTGAACTTTAGAATGAGTATGCCCACATGGCGGTGTGCACACTGAACTGTTAGAATGAGTGTGCTCACATGGATGTGTGCACACTCTACTGATAGAATGAGTGTGTCCTTGTGGAGGTGTGCACACTGAACTGTTAGAATGAGTGTGCCCACATGGAGGTGTGCACACTGAACTTTTAGAATGAGTGTGTCCACATGGAAGTGTGCACACTGAATTGTTAGAATGAGTGTGTCCACATGGAGGTGTTTACACTGAACTGTTAGATTGAGTGTGTCCACATGCAGGTGTGCACACTGAGCTGTTAGAATGAGTGTGTCCACATGGAAGTGTGCACACTGAACTGTTAGAATGAGTGTGTCCACATGGAAGTGTGCACACTGAACTGTTAGAATGAGTGTGCCCACATGGAGGTGTGCACACTGAACTGTTAGAATGAGTGTGTCCACATGGAGGTGTGCACACTGTATTGTTAGAATGAGTGTGTCCACATGGAGGTATGCACACTGAACTGTTAGATTGAGTGTGTCCACATGGAGGTGTGGACCCAGAACTGTTAGAATGAGTGTGTCCACATGGAGGTGTGCACACTGAACTGTTAGGTTGTGTCCACATGGAGGTGTGCACACTGAACTGTTAGAATGATTATGTCCACATGGAGGTGTGAACACTGAACTATTAGAATTACTGGGTCCCTGTGGAGGTGTGCACACTGAAATGTTAGAATGTGTGTGTCCACATGGAGATGTGCACACCGAAGTGTTAGAATTTGTCCACATGGAGGTGTGCACACTGAACTGTTAGAATGAGTGTGTCCACAAGGAGGTGTGCACACTGAACTGTTAGAATGAGTGTGTCCCTGTGGAGGTGTGCACACTGAAATGTTAGAATGAGTGTGCCCACATGGAGGTGTGCACACTGAACTGTTAGAATGAGTGTGTCCCTGTGGAGGTGTGCACACTGAACTGTTAGAATGAGTGTGCCCATATGGAGGTGGGCACACTGAACTGTTAGAATGAGTGTGCCCACATGGAGGTGTGCACACTGAACTGTTAGAATGAGTGTGTCCACATGTAGGTGTGCACACTGAACTGTTAGAATGAGTGTGTACACATGGAGGTGTGCACACTGAAATGTTACAATGAGTGTATCCCTGTGGAGCTGTGCACACTGAACTGTTAGAATGAGTGTGCCCACATGGAGGTGTGCACACTGAACTGTTAGAATGAGTGTGTCCACATGGAGGTGTGCACACTGAACTGTTAGAATGGGTGTGTCCACATGGAGGTGTGCACACAGAACTGTTAGAATGAGTGTGCCCACTTGGAGGTGGGCACACTCTTCTGTTAGAATGAGTATGCCCACATGGATGTGTGCACACTGAACTGTTAGAATGAGTGTGCCCACATGGAGGTGTGCACACTGAACTGTTAGAATGAGTGTGTCCACATGGAGGTGTGCACACTGAACTGTTAGAATGAGTGTGTCCACATGGAGGTGTGCACACTGAACTGTTCGAATGAGTGTGTCCACATGGAGGTGTGCACACTGAACTGTTACAATGAGTGTATCCCTGTGGAGCTGTGCACACTGAACTGTTAGAATGAGTGTGCCCACATGGAGTTGTGCACACTGAACTGTTAGAATGAGTGTGTCACATGGAGTTATGCACACTGAACTGTTAGAATGAGTGTGTCCACATGGAGGTGTGAACACTGAACTGTTAGAATGAGTGTGCCCACTTGGAGGTGTGCACACTCTTCTGTTAGAATGAGTATGCCCACATGGAGGTGTGCACACTGAACTGTTAGAATGAGTGTGCCCACATGGAGGTGTGCACACTGAACTGTTAGAATGAGTGTGTACACATGGAGGTGTGTACACTGAACTGTTAGAATTAGTGTATCCCTGTGGAGATGTGCACACTGAACTGTTAGAATGAGTGTGTCCACATGGAGGTTTGGACACAAAACTGTTAGAATGAGTGTGTCCACATGGAGGTGTGCACACTGAACTGTTAGAATATGTTCACATGGAGGTGTGCACACTGTATTGTTAGAATGAGTGTGTCCACATGGAGGTGTGCACACTGAACTTTTAGAATGAGTGTGTCCCTGGGGAGGTGTCCACACTGAACTGTTAGAATGAGTGTGTCCACATGGAGGTGTGCACACCGAAGTGTTAGAATTTGTCAACATGGAGGTGTGCACACTGAACTATTTGAATGAGTGTGTCCACATGGAGATCTGCACACTGAACTGTTAGAAGAGTGTGTCCACTTGGAGCTGTGCACACTGAACTGTTAGAATGAGTGTGTCCACATGGAGGTGTGCACACTGAACTGTTAGAATGAGTGTGTCCACATGGAGGTGTGCACACTGAGCTGTTAGAATGAGTTTATCCCTGTGGAGTTGTGCACACTGAACTGTTAGAATGAGTGTGTCCACATGGAAGTGTGCACACTGAACTGTTAGAATGAGTGTGCCCACATGGAGGTGTGCACAGTGAACTGTTAGAATGAGTGTGTCCATATGGAGGTGTGCACACTTAAATGTTAGAATGAGTGTGTCCCCATGGAGGTGTGCACACTGAACTGTTAGAATGACTGTGTCCACATGGAGGTGTGCACACTGAACTGTTAGAATGACTGTGACCACATGGAGGTGTGCACACTGAACTGTTAGAATGAGTGTGTCCCTGTGGAGGTGTGCACACTGAACTGTTAGAATGAGTGTGTACACATGGAGGTGTGCACACTGAACTGTTAGAATGATTGTGCCCACATGGAGGTGTGCACACTGAACTGTTCGAATGAGTGTGTCCACATGGAGGTGTGCACACTGAACTGTTACAATGAGTGTATCCCTGTGGAGGTGTGCACACTGAACTGTTAGAATGAGTGTGCCCACAAGGAGGTGTGCACACTGAACTGCTAGAATGAGTGTGTCCACATGGAGGTGTGCACACTGAACTGTTAGAATGAGTGTGTCCACATGGAGGTGTGCACTCTGAACTGTTAGAATGAGTGTGCCCACTTGGAGGTGTGCACTCTCTTCTGTTAGAATGAGTATGCCCACATGGAGGTGTGCACACTGAACTGTTAGAATGAGTGTGCCCACATGGAGGTGTGCACAGTGAACTGTTAGATTGAGTGTGTCCACATGGAGGTGTGCACACTTAAATGTTAGAATGAGTGTGTCCCCATGGAGGTGTGCACACTGAATTGTTAGAATGACTGTGTCCACATGGAGGTGTGCACACTGAACTGTTAGAATGACTGTGACCACATGGAGGTGTGCACACTGAACTGTTAGAATGAGTGTGTCCCTGTGGAGGTGTGCACACTGAACTGTTAGAATGAGTGTGTACACATGGAGGTGTGCACACTGAACTGTTAGAATGTGTGTGTCCACATGGAGGTGTGCACACTGAACTGTTAGAATGAGTGTGCCCACATGGAGGTGTGCACACTAAACTGTTAGAATGAGTGTGTCCACATGGAGGTGTGAACACTGAACTCTTAGAATGAGTGTGCCCACATGGAGTTGTGTACACTGAACTGTTAGAATGATTGTGTCCACATGGAGGTGAGCACACTGAACTGTTAGAATGACTGTGTCCACATGGAGGTGTGCACACTGAACTGTTAGAATGAGTGTGTCACTGTGGAGGTGTGCACACTGAACTGTTAGAATGAGTGTGTCCACATGGAGGTGTGCACACTGAACTGTTAGAATGAGTGTGTCCACATGGAGGTGTGCACACTGAACTGTTAGAATGAGTGTGTCCACATGGAGGTGTGCACAATGATCTTTTAGAATGAGTGTGCCCACATGGAGGTGTGCACACTGAACTGTTAGAATATGTCCACATGGAGTTGTGCACAATGTATTGTTAGAATGAGTGTATCCACATGGAGGTGTGCACACTGAACTGTTAGAATGAGTGTGTCCACATGGAGGTGTGTACACTGAACTGTTAGATTGAGTGTGTCCACATGGAGGTGTGCACACTGAACTGTTAGAATGAGTGTGTCCACATGGAAGTGTGCACACTGAACTGTTAGAATGAGTGTGTCCACATGGAGGTGTGCACACTGAGCTGTTAGAATGAGTTTATCCCTGTGGAGGTATGCACACTGAACTGTTAGAATGAGTGTGTCCACATGGAAGTGTGCACACTGAACTGTTAGAATGAGTGTGTCCACATGGAGGTGTGCACAATGAACTGTTAGAATGAGTGTGCCCGCATGGATGTGTGCACACTGAACTGTTAGAATGAGTGTGCCCACATGGAGGTGTGCACACTGAACTGTTAGAATGAGTGTGCCCACATGGAGGTGTGCACACTGAACTTTAGAATGAGTATGCCCACATGGAGGTGTGCACACTGAACTGTTAGAATGAGTGTGCTCACATGGATGTGTGCACACTCTACTGATAGAATGAGTGTGTCCTTGTGGAGGTGTGCACACTGAACTGTTAGAATGAGTGTGCCCACATGGAGGTGTGCACACTGAACTTTTAGAATGAGTGTGTCCACATGGAAGTGTGCACACTGAATTGTTAGAATGAGTGTGTCCACATGGAGGTGTTTACACTGAACTGTTAGATTGAGTGTGTCCACATGCAGGTGTGCACACTGAGCTGTTAGAATGAGTGTGTCCACATGGAAGTGTGCACACTGAACTGTTAGAATGAGTGTGTCCACATGGAAGTGTGCACACTGAACTGTTAGAATGAGTGTGCCCACATGGAGGTGTGCACACTGAACTGTTAGAATGAGTGTGTCCACATGGAGGTGTGCACACTGTATTGTTAGAATGAGTGTGTCCACATGGAGGTATGCACACTGAACTGTTAGATTGAGTGTGTCCACATGGAGGTGTGGACCCAGAACTGTTAGAATGAGTGTGTCCACATGGAGGTGTGCACACTGAACTGTTAGGTTGTGTCCACATGGAGGTGTGCACACTGAACTGTTAGAATGATTATGTCCACATGGAGGTGTGAACACTGAACTATTAGAATTACTGTGTCCCTGTGGAGGTGTGCACACTGAAATGTTAGAATGTGTGTGTCCACATGGAGATGTGCACACCGAAGTGTTAGAATTTGTCCACATGGAGGTGTGCACACTGAACTGTTAGAATGAGTGTGTCCACAAGGAGGTGTGCACACTGAACTGTTAGAATGAGTGTGTCCCTGTGGAGGTGTGCACACTGAAATGTTAGAATGAGTGTGCCCACATGGAGGTGTGCACACTGAACTGTTAGAATGAGTGTGTCCCTGTGGAGGTGTGCACACTGAACTGTTAGAATGAGTGTGCCCATATGGAGGTGGGCACACTGAACTGTTAGAATGAGTGTGCCCACATGGAGGTGTGCACACTGAACTGTTAGAATGAGTGTGTCCACATGTAGGTGTGCACACTGAACTGTTAGAATGAGTGTGTACACATGGAGGTGTGCACACTGAAATGTTACAATGAGTGTATCCCTGTGGAGCTGTGCACACTGAACTGTTAGAATGAGTGTGCCCACATGGAGGTGTGCACACTGAACTGTTAGAATGAGTGTGTCCACATGGAGGTGTGCACACTGAACTGTTAGAATGGGTGTGTCCACATGGAGGTGTGCACACAGAACTGTTAGAATGAGTGTGCCCACTTGGAGGTGGGCACACTCTTCTGTTAGAATGAGTATGCCCACATGGATGTGTGCACACTGAACTGTTAGAATGAGTGTGCCCACATGGAGGTGTGCACACTGAACTGTTAGAATGAGTGTGTCCACATGGAGGTGTGCACACTGAACTGTTAGAATGAGTGTGTCCACATGGAGGTGTGCACACTGAACTGTTCGAATGAGTGTGTCCACATGGAGGTGTGCACACTGAACTGTTACAATGAGTGTATCCCTGTGGAGCTGTGCACACTGAACTGTTAGAATGAGTGTGCCCACATGGAGTTGTGCACACTGAACTGTTAGAATGAGTGTGTCCACATGGAGTTATGCACACTGAACTGTTAGAATGAGTGTGTCCACATGGAGGTGTGAACACTGAACTGTTAGAATGAGTGTGCCCACTTGGAGGTGTGCACACTCTTCTGTTAGAATGAGTATGCCCACATGGAGGTGTGCACACTGAACTGTTAGAATGAGTGTGCCCACATGGAGGGGTGAACACTGAACTGTTAGAATGAGTGTGTACACATGGAGGTATGCACACTGAACTGTTAGAATGAGTGTGTCCACATGGAGGTGTGCACACTGAACTGTTAGAATGACTGTGTCCACATGGAGGTGTGCACACTGAACTTTAGAATGACTGCGACCACATGGAGGTGTGCACACTGAACTGTTAGAATGAGTGTGCCCACACGGAGGTGTGCACACTGAACTGTTAGAATATGTCCACATGGAGGTGTGTACACTGTATTGTTAGAATGAGTGTGTCCACATGGAGGTGTGCACACTGTATTGTTAGAATGAGTGTATCCCTGTGGAGGTGTGCACACTGAATGTTAGAATGAGTGTATCCCTGTGGAGGTGTGCACACTGAACTGTAAGAATGAGTGTGTCCACATGGAGGTGTGCACACCGAAGTGTTATAATTTGTCCACATGGAGGTGTGCACACTGAACTGTTAGAATGAGTGTGTCCACATGGAGGTGTGCACACTGAACTGATAGAATGAGTGTGCCCACATGGAGGTGTGCACACTGAACTGTTAGAATAAGTGTGTCCCTGGGAAGGTGTGCACACTGAAATGTTAGAATGAGTGTATCCCTGTGGAGGTGTGCACACTGAACTGTAAGAATGAGTGTGTCCACATGGAGGTGTGCACACCGAAGTGTTAGAATTTGTCAACATGGAGGTGTGCACTCTGAACTATTTGAATGAGTGTGTCCACATGGAGATGTGCACACTGAACTGTTAGAAGAGTATGTCCACATGGAGCTGTGCACACTGAACTGTTAGAAGAGTGTGTCCACTTGGAGCTGTGCACACTGAACTGTTAGAATGAGTGTGTCCACATGGAGGTGTGAACACTGAACTGTTAGAATGAGTGTGTCCACATGGAGGTGTGCACACTGAGCTGTTAGAATGAGTTTATCCCTGTGGATTGTGCACACTGAACTGTTAGAATGAGTGTGTCCACATGGAAGTGTGCACACTGAACTGTTAGAATGAGTGTGCCCACATGGAGGTGTGCACAGTGAACTGTTAGAATGAGTGTGTCCATATGGAGGTGTGCACACTTAAATGTTAGAATGAGTGTGTCCCCATGGAGTTGTGCACACTGAACTGTTAGAATGAGTGTGTCCACATGTAGGTGTGCACACTGAACTGTTAGAATGAGTGTGTACACATGGAGGTGTGCACACTGAACTGTTAGAATGATTGTGCCCACATGGAGGTGTGCACACTGAACTGTTCGAATGAGTGTGTCCACATGGAGGTGTGCACACTGAACTGTTACAATGAGTGTATCCCTGTGGAGGTGTGCACACTGAACTGTTAGAATGAGTGTGCCCACAAGGAGGTGTGCACACTGAACTGTTAGAATGAGTGTGTCCACATGGAGGTGTGCACACTGAACTGTTAGAATGAGTGTGTCCACATGGAGGTGTGCACTCTGAACTGTTAGAATGAGTGTGCCCACTTGGAGGTGTGCACACTCTTCTGTTAGAATGAGTATGCCCACATGGAGGTGTGCACACTGAACTGTTAGAATGAGTGTGCCCACATGGAGGTGTGCACAGTGAACTGTTAGATTGAGTGTGTCCACATGGAGGTGTGCACACTTAAATGTTAGAATGAGTGTGTCCCCATGGAGGTGTGCACACTGAACTGTTAGAATGACTGTGTCCACATGGAGGTGTGCACACTGAACTGTTAGAATGACTGTGACCACATGGAGGTGTGCACACTGAACTGTTAGAATGAGTGTGTCGCTGTAGAGGTGTGCACACTGAACTGTTAGAATGAGTGTGTACACATGGAGGTGTGCACACTGAACTGTTAGAATGTGTGTGTCCACATGGAGGTGTGCACACTGAACTGTTAGAATGAGTGTGCCCACATGGAGGTGTGCACACTAAACTGTTAGAATGAGTGTGTCCACATGGAGGTATGAACACTGAACTCTTAGAATGAGTGTGCCCACATGGAGTTGTGTACACTGAACTGTTAGAATGATTGTGTCCACATGGAGGTGAGCACACTGAACTGTTAGAATGACTGTGTCCACATGGAGGTGTGCACACTGAACTGTTAGAATGAGTGTGTCACTGTGGAGGTGTGCACACTGAACTGTTAGAATGAGTGTGTCCACATGGAGGTGTGCACACTGAACTGTTAGAATGAGTGTGTCCACATGGAGGTGTGCACAATGAACTTTTAGAATGAGTGTGCCCACATGGAGATGTGCACACTGAACTGTTAGAATATGTCCACATGTAGGTGTGCACAATGTATTGTTAGAATGAGTGTATCCACATGGAGGTGTGCACACTGAACTCTTAGAATGAGTGTGTCCACATGGAGGTATGTACACTGAACTGTTAGATTGAGTGTGTCCACATGGTGGTGTGCACACTGAACTGTTAGAATGAGTGTGTCCACATGGAAGTGTGCACACTGAACTGTTAGAATGAGTGTGTCCAAATGGAGGTGTGCACACTGAGCTGTTAGAATGAGTTTATCCCTGTGGAGGTATGCACACTGAACTGTTAGAATGAGTGTGTCCACATGGAAGTGTGCACACTGAACTGTTAGATTGAGTGTGTCCACATGGAGGTGTGCACAATGAACTGTTAGAATGAGTGTGCCCGCATGGAGGTGTGCACACTGAACTGTTAGAATGAGTGTGCCCACATGGAGGTGTGCACACTGAACTGTTAGAATGAGTGTGCCCACATGGAGGTGTGCACACTGAACTTTAGAATGAGTATGCCCACATGGCGGTGTGCACACTGAACTGTTAGAATGAGTGTGCTCACATGGAGGTGTGCACACTCTACTGATAGAATGAGTGTGTCCTTGTGGAGGTGTGCACACTGAACTGTTAGAATGAGTGTGTCCACATGGAGGTGTGCACACTGAACTTTTAGAATGAGTGTGTCCACATGGAAGTGTGCACACTGAATTGTTAGAATGAGTGTGTCCACATGGAGGTGTTTACACTGAACTGTTAGATTGAGTGTGTCCACATGGAGGTGTGCACACTGAGCTGTTAGAATGAGTGTGTCCACATGGAAGTGTGCACACTGAACTGTTAGAATGAGTGTGCCCACATGGAGGTGTGCACACTGAACTGTTAGAATGAGTGTGTCCACATGGAGGTGTGCACACTGTATTGTTAGAATGAGTGTGTCCACATGGAGGTGTGCACACTGAACTGTTAGATTGAGTGTGTCCACATGGAGGTGTGGACCCAGAACTGTTAGAATGAGTGTGTCCACATGGAGGTGTGCACACTGAACTGGTAGGATGTGTCCACATGGAGGTGTGCACACTGAACTGTTAGAATGATTATGTCCACATGGAGGTGTGAACACTGAACTATTAGAATTAGTGTGTCCCTGTGGAGGTGTGCACACTGAAATGTTAGAATGTGTGTGTCCACATGGAGATGTGCACACCGAAGTGTTAGAATTTGTCCACATGTAGGTGTGCACACTCAACTGTTAGAATGAGTGTGTCCACAAGGAGGTGTGCACACTGAACTGTTAGAATGAGTGTGTCCCTGTGGAGGTGTGCACACTGAAATGTTAGAATGAGTGTGTCCACATGGAGGTGTGCACACTGAACTGTTAGAATGAGTGTGTCCCTGTGGAGGTGTGCACACTGAACTGTTAGAATGAGTGTGCCCACATGGAGGTGGGCACACTGAAGTGTTAGAATGAGTGTGCCCACATGGAGGTGTGCACACTGAACTGTTAGAATGAGTGTGTCCACATGTAGGTGTGCACACTGAACTGTTAGAATGAGTGTGTACACATGGAGGTGTGCACACTGAAATGTTACAATGAGTGTATCACTGTGGAGGTGTGCACACTGAACTGTTAGAATGAGTGTGTCCACATGGAGTTGTGCACACTGAACTGTTAGAATGGGTGTGTCCACATGGAGGTGTGCACACAGAACTGTTAGAATGAGTGTGCCCACTTCGAGGTGGGCACACTCTTCTGTTAGAATGAGTATGCCCACATGGAGGTGTGCACACTGAACTGTTAGAATGAGTGTGCCCACATGGAGGTGTGCACACTGAACTGTTAGAATGAGTGTGTCCACATGGAGGTGTGCACACTGAACTGTTAGAATGAGTGTGTCCACATGGAGGTGTGCACACTGAACTGTTCGAATGAGTGTGTCCA
This sequence comes from Peromyscus eremicus, assembly GCF_949786415.1. Lineage (NCBI taxonomy): Eukaryota > Metazoa > Chordata > Mammalia > Rodentia > Cricetidae > Peromyscus > Peromyscus eremicus. The sequence goes on along the minus strand of NW_026734853.1, from coordinate 1,008 downwards.
CATGGAGGTGTGCACACTGAACTGTTACAATGAGTGTATCCCTGTGGAGCTGTGCACACTGAACTGTTAGAATGAGTGTGCCCACATGGAGTTGTGCACACTGAACTGTTAGAATGAGTGTGTCCACATGGAGTTATGCACACTGAACTGTTAGAATGAGTGTGTCCACATGGAGGTGTGAACACTGAACTGTTAGAATGAGTGTGCCCACTTGGTGGTGTGCACACTCTTCTGTTATAATGAGTATGCCCACATGGAGGTGTGCACACTGAACTGTTAGAATGAGTGTGCCCACATGGAGGGGTGAACACTGAACTGTTAGAATGAGTGTGTACACATGGAGGTATGCACACTGAACTGTTAGAATGAGTGTGTCCACATGGAGGTGTGCACACTGAACTGTTAGAATGACTGTGTCCACATGGAGGTGTGCACACTGAACTTTAGAATGACTGCGACCACATGGAGGTGTGCACACTGAACTGTTAGAATGAGTGTGCCCACACGGAGGTGTGCACACTGAACTGTTAGAATGAGTGTGCCCACATGGAGTTGTGTACACTGAACTGTTAGAATAATTGTGTCCACATGGAGGTGTACACACTGAATTGTTAGAATGACTGTGTCCACATGGAGGTGTGCACACTGAACTGTTAGAATGAGTGTGTCCACATGGAGGTGTGTACACTGAAATGTTAGATTGAGTGTGTCCACATGGAGGTGTGCACACTGAACTGTTAGAATGAGTGTGCCCACTTGGAGGTGTGCACACTCTTCTGTTAGAATGAGTATGCCCACATGGAGGTGTGCACACTGAACTGTTAGAATGACTGTGTCCACATGGAGGTGTGCACACTGAACTGTTAGAATGAGTGTGTCCACATGGAGGTGTGCACACTGAAAAGTTACAATGAGTGTATCCCTGTGGAGGTGTGCACACTGAACTGTTAGAATGAGTATGCCCACATGGAGGTGTGCACACTGAACTGTTAGAATGAGTGTGTCCAC